>NW_028120411.1:0-59852 GCF_965178545.1 Coloeus monedula
CTCTCTGCACCTGCCTTCTCGGTTCCACGTGCCAGCGGGCACATCCGAGCCTTGCAGGGAGAGAAGACGCGGATAGTCGTCTCGCAGAAAAGAACGTGGCAGGGCGAAAAGATGTTCTTCCTTTGTTCTCCTCGTCACCCAGAGTGTGGTGCTGTACTGTGAGCCTCGGCCAGCGAAAGGCTAATCCATCCAGCGTTTCTCTCCTGATTCATTTCGCTGAGCGAGAGCAGAGGAAAATCCGTGCAGAGCACACTGTGGATGCGTGCAGTACACACGCTGAAGAGCTGCTGCACGGTTAAAGTCATCGCCGGGCTTCACTTCTGTCCAGAGCGCAGAAGGCCAAGAACGAAGCAGCTGGGCACGGGCTTCATGTACTCGGTGCACCGAATTTCAAATGTCCAGCCAAGAGCTTCTTCACAAGCCGATTCAGCTCAGAATGCTCTGACTGCTTCAGAAAGGAAGGAGCAGCCCTTGCACTCCTGGACACTAGCTGGCCACAAGCAGTTTCTTACACCTTCAGCGCTGCAGAGTCCATGCAGCTCGAGCACACCCAGAAGGACACGTCCAGAAAGAAGGCGTTCTTCAAGTACCCCCCTGCTCCAAGCTGCCTTGAAACTGAGCACAACACACTGCGGCTCGGCAGCTTCCTTCTCGCGTAGACGTGCCGTCACCTTTTGCACGCTCGCAGCTCCCTTGCCCACTTGCAGCAGCTGCTAGCAAAGAAAAAGGCCCCAGAAGTAAAAGCCACTGCTGGACTGCACTTTCCCCGTTGCCTCACGTCAAGCCCCAGAAACTGTCCGCTGCACTCTCTATTTCCATTCTCCGCTGCCTCTACCACTGTCATCTCTGCATCTCGAAGCATAAACCCCGGCACAATTCTTTCCAGGGAACGCTGGGAGAGAACTAGGTAGCAGCACAAGTAGCTGCAAGTGGAATTTTCTGCTTTCAACTGCTAATTCGAATCCGAAAACAAGCGAGTGGCAGCCACGCGCTTCCTCTTGCAGCCTGGGCGACGCACACACCAGCTCGCTGCTCTGCCTTCATTCTTACGCTGTTCCTAGCAGGTCGCGCTTTCGTTTTGCTGGAGACGAACCGCCGTCTACTTCTCGCCCAGAGAGCACGGTGCCGGCAGCCGAATGCTGCAGGCTGCTGCTTCTGCCGAAACACGCCTGGGCTATGCAATGTCTCTCTAGCGCTGAAGCAGCACCACATTCTCTTTGCTTTGTAGCCAGCATCTTTACGGAAAGATTCTCGGCTACGTCTGGCACAGAGAGCACTTGTAGTTCAACGGGTTTGCCCAGAGCTTGCCCCCGACGCGTGGCAACTTGTATTTGCACCACATTCCAGTGGCAGTCCTCTTTCCTTTACAGGCTGCACGGCGCCGTCAGATCGCCGTGCTCTCTGCACCTGCCTTCTCGGTTCCACGTGCCAGCGGGCACATCCGAGCCTTGCAGGGAGAGAAGACGCGGATAGTCGTCTCGCAGAAAAGAACGTGGCAGGGCGAAAAGATGTTCTTCCTTTGTTCTCCTCGTCACCCAGAGTGTGGTGCTGTACTGTGAGCCTCGGCCAGCGAAAGGCTAATCCATCCAGCGTTTCTCTCCTGATTCATTTCGCTGAGCGAGAGCAGAGGAAAATCCGTGCAGAGCACACTGTGGATGCGTGCAGTACACACGCTGAAGAGCTGCTGCACGGTTAAAGTCATCGCCGGGCTTCACTTCTGTCCAGAGCGCAGAAGGCCAAGAACGAAGCAGCTGGGCACGGGCTTCATGTACTCGGTGCACCGAATTTCAAATGTCCAGCCAAGAGCTTCTTCACAAGCCGATTCAGCTCAGAATGCTCTGACTGCTTCAGAAAGGAAGGAGCAGCCCTTGCACTCCTGGACACTAGCTGGCCACAAGCAGTTTCTTACACCTTCAGCGCTGCAGAGTCCATGCAGCTCGAGCACACCCAGAAGGACACGTCCAGAAAGAAGGCGTTCTTCAAGTACCCCCCTGCTCCAAGCTGCCTTGAAACTGAGCACAACACACTGCGGCTCGGCAGCTTCCTTCTCGCGTAGACGTGCCGTCACCTTTTGCACGCTCGCAGCTCCCTTGCCCACTTGCAGCAGCTGCTAGCAAAGAAAAAGGCCCCAGAAGTAAAAGCCACTGCTGGACTGCACTTTCCCCGTTGCCTCACGTCAAGCCCCAGAAACTGTCCGCTGCACTCTCTATTTCCATTCTCCGCTGCCTCTACCACTGTCATCTCTGCATCTCGAAGCATAAACCCCGGCACAATTCTTTCCAGGGAACGCTGGGAGAGAACTAGGTAGCAGCACAAGTAGCTGCAAGTGGAATTTTCTGCTTTCAACTGCTAATTCGAATCCGAAAACAAGCGAGTGGCAGCCACGCGCTTCCTCTTGCAGCCTGGGCGACGCACACACCAGCTCGCTGCTCTGCCTTCATTCTTACGCTGTTCCTAGCAGGTCGCGCTTTCGTTTTGCTGGAGACGAACCGCCGTCTACTTCTCGCCCAGAGAGCACGGTGCCGGCAGCCGAATGCTGCAGGCTGCTGCTTCTGCCGAAACACGCCTGGGCTATGCAATGTCTCTCTAGCGCTGAAGCAGCACCACATTCTCTTTGCTTTGTAGCCAGCATCTTTACGGAAAGATTCTCGGCTACGTCTGGCACAGAGAGCACTTGTAGTTCAACGGGTTTGCCCAGAGCTTGCCCCCGACGCGTGGCAACTTGTATTTGCACCACATTCCAGTGGCAGTCCTCTTTCCTTTACAGGCTGCACGGCGCCGTCAGATCGCCGTGCTCTCTGCACCTGCCTTCTCGGTTCCACGTGCCAGCGGGCACATCCGAGCCTTGCAGGGAGAGAAGACGCGGATAGTCGTCTCGCAGAAAAGAACGTGGCAGGGCGAAAAGATGTTCTTCCTTTGTTCTCCTCGTCACCCAGAGTGTGGTGCTGTACTGTGAGCCTCGGCCAGCGAAAGGCTAATCCATCCAGCGTTTCTCTCCTGATTCATTTCGCTGAGCGAGAGCAGAGGAAAATCCGTGCAGAGCACACTGTGGATGCGTGCAGTACACACGCTGAAGAGCTGCTGCACGGTTAAAGTCATCGCCGGGCTTCACTTCTGTCCAGAGCGCAGAAGGCCAAGAACGAAGCAGCTGGGCACGGGCTTCATGTACTCGGTGCACCGAATTTCAAATGTCCAGCCAAGAGCTTCTTCACAAGCCGATTCAGCTCAGAATGCTCTGACTGCTTCAGAAAGGAAGGAGCAGCCCTTGCACTCCTGGACACTAGCTGGCCACAAGCAGTTTCTTACACCTTCAGCGCTGCAGAGTCCATGCAGCTCGAGCACACCCAGAAGGACACGTCCAGAAAGAAGGCGTTCTTCAAGTACCCCCCTGCTCCAAGCTGCCTTGAAACTGAGCACAACACACTGCGGCTCGGCAGCTTCCTTCTCGCGTAGACGTGCCGTCACCTTTTGCACGCTCGCAGCTCCCTTGCCCACTTGCAGCAGCTGCTAGCAAAGAAAAAGGCCCCAGAAGTAAAAGCCACTGCTGGACTGCACTTTCCCCGTTGCCTCACGTCAAGCCCCAGAAACTGTCCGCTGCACTCTCTATTTCCATTCTCCGCTGCCTCTACCACTGTCATCTCTGCATCTCGAAGCATAAACCCCGGCACAATTCTTTCCAGGGAACGCTGGGAGAGAACTAGGTAGCAGCACAAGTAGCTGCAAGTGGAATTTTCTGCTTTCAACTGCTAATTCGAATCCGAAAACAAGCGAGTGGCAGCCACGCGCTTCCTCTTGCAGCCTGGGCGACGCACACACCAGCTCGCTGCTCTGCCTTCATTCTTACGCTGTTCCTAGCAGGTCGCGCTTTCGTTTTGCTGGAGACGAACCGCCGTCTACTTCTCGCCCAGAGAGCACGGTGCCGGCAGCCGAATGCTGCAGGCTGCTGCTTCTGCCGAAACACGCCTGGGCTATGCAATGTCTCTCTAGCGCTGAAGCAGCACCACATTCTCTTTGCTTTGTAGCCAGCATCTTTACGGAAAGATTCTCGGCTACGTCTGGCACAGAGAGCACTTGTAGTTCAACGGGTTTGCCCAGAGCTTGCCCCCGACGCGTGGCAACTTGTATTTGCACCACATTCCAGTGGCAGTCCTCTTTCCTTTACAGGCTGCACGGCGCCGTCAGATCGCCGTGCTCTCTGCACCTGCCTTCTCGGTTCCACGTGCCAGCGGGCACATCCGAGCCTTGCAGGGAGAGAAGACGCGGATAGTCGTCTCGCAGAAAAGAACGTGGCAGGGCGAAAAGATGTTCTTCCTTTGTTCTCCTCGTCACCCAGAGTGTGGTGCTGTACTGTGAGCCTCGGCCAGCGAAAGGCTAATCCATCCAGCGTTTCTCTCCTGATTCATTTCGCTGAGCGAGAGCAGAGGAAAATCCGTGCAGAGCACACTGTGGATGCGTGCAGTACACACGCTGAAGAGCTGCTGCACGGTTAAAGTCATCGCCGGGCTTCACTTCTGTCCAGAGCGCAGAAGGCCAAGAACGAAGCAGCTGGGCACGGGCTTCATGTACTCGGTGCACCGAATTTCAAATGTCCAGCCAAGAGCTTCTTCACAAGCCGATTCAGCTCAGAATGCTCTGACTGCTTCAGAAAGGAAGGAGCAGCCCTTGCACTCCTGGACACTAGCTGGCCACAAGCAGTTTCTTACACCTTCAGCGCTGCAGAGTCCATGCAGCTCGAGCACACCCAGAAGGACACGTCCAGAAAGAAGGCGTTCTTCAAGTACCCCCCTGCTCCAAGCTGCCTTGAAACTGAGCACAACACACTGCGGCTCGGCAGCTTCCTTCTCGCGTAGACGTGCCGTCACCTTTTGCACGCTCGCAGCTCCCTTGCCCACTTGCAGCAGCTGCTAGCAAAGAAAAAGGCCCCAGAAGTAAAAGCCACTGCTGGACTGCACTTTCCCCGTTGCCTCACGTCAAGCCCCAGAAACTGTCCGCTGCACTCTCTATTTCCATTCTCCGCTGCCTCTACCACTGTCATCTCTGCATCTCGAAGCATAAACCCCGGCACAATTCTTTCCAGGGAACGCTGGGAGAGAACTAGGTAGCAGCACAAGTAGCTGCAAGTGGAATTTTCTGCTTTCAACTGCTAATTCGAATCCGAAAACAAGCGAGTGGCAGCCACGCGCTTCCTCTTGCAGCCTGGGCGACGCACACACCAGCTCGCTGCTCTGCCTTCATTCTTACGCTGTTCCTAGCAGGTCGCGCTTTCGTTTTGCTGGAGACGAACCGCCGTCTACTTCTCGCCCAGAGAGCACGGTGCCGGCAGCCGAATGCTGCAGGCTGCTGCTTCTGCCGAAACACGCCTGGGCTATGCAATGTCTCTCTAGCGCTGAAGCAGCACCACATTCTCTTTGCTTTGTAGCCAGCATCTTTACGGAAAGATTCTCGGCTACGTCTGGCACAGAGAGCACTTGTAGTTCAACGGGTTTGCCCAGAGCTTGCCCCCGACGCGTGGCAACTTGTATTTGCACCACATTCCAGTGGCAGTCCTCTTTCCTTTACAGGCTGCACGGCGCCGTCAGATCGCCGTGCTCTCTGCACCTGCCTTCTCGGTTCCACGTGCCAGCGGGCACATCCGAGCCTTGCAGGGAGAGAAGACGCGGATAGTCGTCTCGCAGAAAAGAACGTGGCAGGGCGAAAAGATGTTCTTCCTTTGTTCTCCTCGTCACCCAGAGTGTGGTGCTGTACTGTGAGCCTCGGCCAGCGAAAGGCTAATCCATCCAGCGTTTCTCTCCTGATTCATTTCGCTGAGCGAGAGCAGAGGAAAATCCGTGCAGAGCACACTGTGGATGCGTGCAGTACACACGCTGAAGAGCTGCTGCACGGTTAAAGTCATCGCCGGGCTTCACTTCTGTCCAGAGCGCAGAAGGCCAAGAACGAAGCAGCTGGGCACGGGCTTCATGTACTCGGTGCACCGAATTTCAAATGTCCAGCCAAGAGCTTCTTCACAAGCCGATTCAGCTCAGAATGCTCTGACTGCTTCAGAAAGGAAGGAGCAGCCCTTGCACTCCTGGACACTAGCTGGCCACAAGCAGTTTCTTACACCTTCAGCGCTGCAGAGTCCATGCAGCTCGAGCACACCCAGAAGGACACGTCCAGAAAGAAGGCGTTCTTCAAGTACCCCCCTGCTCCAAGCTGCCTTGAAACTGAGCACAACACACTGCGGCTCGGCAGCTTCCTTCTCGCGTAGACGTGCCGTCACCTTTTGCACGCTCGCAGCTCCCTTGCCCACTTGCAGCAGCTGCTAGCAAAGAAAAAGGCCCCAGAAGTAAAAGCCACTGCTGGACTGCACTTTCCCCGTTGCCTCACGTCAAGCCCCAGAAACTGTCCGCTGCACTCTCTATTTCCATTCTCCGCTGCCTCTACCACTGTCATCTCTGCATCTCGAAGCATAAACCCCGGCACAATTCTTTCCAGGGAACGCTGGGAGAGAACTAGGTAGCAGCACAAGTAGCTGCAAGTGGAATTTTCTGCTTTCAACTGCTAATTCGAATCCGAAAACAAGCGAGTGGCAGCCACGCGCTTCCTCTTGCAGCCTGGGCGACGCACACACCAGCTCGCTGCTCTGCCTTCATTCTTACGCTGTTCCTAGCAGGTCGCGCTTTCGTTTTGCTGGAGACGAACCGCCGTCTACTTCTCGCCCAGAGAGCACGGTGCCGGCAGCCGAATGCTGCAGGCTGCTGCTTCTGCCGAAACACGCCTGGGCTATGCAATGTCTCTCTAGCGCTGAAGCAGCACCACATTCTCTTTGCTTTGTAGCCAGCATCTTTACGGAAAGATTCTCGGCTACGTCTGGCACAGAGAGCACTTGTAGTTCAACGGGTTTGCCCAGAGCTTGCCCCCGACGCGTGGCAACTTGTATTTGCACCACATTCCAGTGGCAGTCCTCTTTCCTTTACAGGCTGCACGGCGCCGTCAGATCGCCGTGCTCTCTGCACCTGCCTTCTCGGTTCCACGTGCCAGCGGGCACATCCGAGCCTTGCAGGGAGAGAAGACGCGGATAGTCGTCTCGCAGAAAAGAACGTGGCAGGGCGAAAAGATGTTCTTCCTTTGTTCTCCTCGTCACCCAGAGTGTGGTGCTGTACTGTGAGCCTCGGCCAGCGAAAGGCTAATCCATCCAGCGTTTCTCTCCTGATTCATTTCGCTGAGCGAGAGCAGAGGAAAATCCGTGCAGAGCACACTGTGGATGCGTGCAGTACACACGCTGAAGAGCTGCTGCACGGTTAAAGTCATCGCCGGGCTTCACTTCTGTCCAGAGCGCAGAAGGCCAAGAACGAAGCAGCTGGGCACGGGCTTCATGTACTCGGTGCACCGAATTTCAAATGTCCAGCCAAGAGCTTCTTCACAAGCCGATTCAGCTCAGAATGCTCTGACTGCTTCAGAAAGGAAGGAGCAGCCCTTGCACTCCTGGACACTAGCTGGCCACAAGCAGTTTCTTACACCTTCAGCGCTGCAGAGTCCATGCAGCTCGAGCACACCCAGAAGGACACGTCCAGAAAGAAGGCGTTCTTCAAGTACCCCCCTGCTCCAAGCTGCCTTGAAACTGAGCACAACACACTGCGGCTCGGCAGCTTCCTTCTCGCGTAGACGTGCCGTCACCTTTTGCACGCTCGCAGCTCCCTTGCCCACTTGCAGCAGCTGCTAGCAAAGAAAAAGGCCCCAGAAGTAAAAGCCACTGCTGGACTGCACTTTCCCCGTTGCCTCACGTCAAGCCCCAGAAACTGTCCGCTGCACTCTCTATTTCCATTCTCCGCTGCCTCTACCACTGTCATCTCTGCATCTCGAAGCATAAACCCCGGCACAATTCTTTCCAGGGAACGCTGGGAGAGAACTAGGTAGCAGCACAAGTAGCTGCAAGTGGAATTTTCTGCTTTCAACTGCTAATTCGAATCCGAAAACAAGCGAGTGGCAGCCACGCGCTTCCTCTTGCAGCCTGGGCGACGCACACACACCAGCTCGCTGCTCTGCCTTCATTCTTACGCTGTTCCTAGCAGGTCGCGCTTTCGTTTTGCTGGAGACGAACCGCCGTCTACTTCTCGCCCAGAGAGCACGGTGCCGGCAGCCGAATGCTGCAGGCTGCTGCTTCTGCCGAAACACGCCTGGGCTATGCAATGTCTCTCTAGCGCTGAAGCAGCACCACATTCTCTTTGCTTTGTAGCCAGCATCTTTACGGAAAGATTCTCGGCTACGTCTGGCACAGAGAGCACTTGTAGTTCAACGGGTTTGCCCAGAGCTTGCCCCCGACGCGTGGCAACTTGTATTTGCACCACATTCCAGTGGCAGTCCTCTTTCCTTTACAGGCTGCACGGCGCCGTCAGATCGCCGTGCTCTCTGCACCTGCCTTCTCGGTTCCACGTGCCAGCGGGCACATCCGAGCCTTGCAGGGAGAGAAGACGCGGATAGTCGTCTCGCAGAAAAGAACGTGGCAGGGCGAAAAGATGTTCTTCCTTTGTTCTCCTCGTCACCCAGAGTGTGGTGCTGTACTGTGAGCCTCGGCCAGCGAAAGGCTAATCCATCCAGCGTTTCTCTCCTGATTCATTTCGCTGAGCGAGAGCAGAGGAAAATCCGTGCAGAGCACACTGTGGATGCGTGCAGTACACACGCTGAAGAGCTGCTGCACGGTTAAAGTCATCGCCGGGCTTCACTTCTGTCCAGAGCGCAGAAGGCCAAGAACGAAGCAGCTGGGCACGGGCTTCATGTACTCGGTGCACCGAATTTCAAATGTCCAGCCAAGAGCTTCTTCACAAGCCGATTCAGCTCAGAATGCTCTGACTGCTTCAGAAAGGAAGGAGCAGCCCTTGCACTCCTGGACACTAGCTGGCCACAAGCAGTTTCTTACACCTTCAGCGCTGCAGAGTCCATGCAGCTCGAGCACACCCAGAAGGACACGTCCAGAAAGAAGGCGTTCTTCAAGTACCCCCCTGCTCCAAGCTGCCTTGAAACTGAGCACAACACACTGCGGCTCGGCAGCTTCCTTCTCGCGTAGACGTGCCGTCACCTTTTGCACGCTCGCAGCTCCCTTGCCCACTTGCAGCAGCTGCTAGCAAAGAAAAAGGCCCCAGAAGTAAAAGCCACTGCTGGACTGCACTTTCCCCGTTGCCTCACGTCAAGCCCCAGAAACTGTCCGCTGCACTCTCTATTTCCATTCTCCGCTGCCTCTACCACTGTCATCTCTGCATCTCGAAGCATAAACCCCGGCACAATTCTTTCCAGGGAACGCTGGGAGAGAACTAGGTAGCAGCACAAGTAGCTGCAAGTGGAATTTTCTGCTTTCAACTGCTAATTCGAATCCGAAAACAAGCGAGTGGCAGCCACGCGCTTCCTCTTGCAGCCTGGGCGACGCACACACCAGCTCGCTGCTCTGCCTTCATTCTTACGCTGTTCCTAGCAGGTCGCGCTTTCGTTTTGCTGGAGACGAACCGCCGTCTACTTCTCGCCCAGAGAGCACGGTGCCGGCAGCCGAATGCTGCAGGCTGCTGCTTCTGCCGAAACACGCCTGGGCTATGCAATGTCTCTCTAGCGCTGAAGCAGCACCACATTCTCTTTGCTTTGTAGCCAGCATCTTTACGGAAAGATTCTCGGCTACGTCTGGCACAGAGAGCACTTGTAGTTCAACGGGTTTGCCCAGAGCTTGCCCCCGACGCGTGGCAACTTGTATTTGCACCACATTCCAGTGGCAGTCCTCTTTCCTTTACAGGCTGCACGGCGCCGTCAGATCGCCGTGCTCTCTGCACCTGCCTTCTCGGTTCCACGTGCCAGCGGGCACATCCGAGCCTTGCAGGGAGAGAAGACGCGGATAGTCGTCTCGCAGAAAAGAACGTGGCAGGGCGAAAAGATGTTCTTCCTTTGTTCTCCTCGTCACCCAGAGTGTGGTGCTGTACTGTGAGCCTCGGCCAGCGAAAGGCTAATCCATCCAGCGTTTCTCTCCTGATTCATTTCGCTGAGCGAGAGCAGAGGAAAATCCGTGCAGAGCACACTGTGGATGCGTGCAGTACACACGCTGAAGAGCTGCTGCACGGTTAAAGTCATCGCCGGGCTTCACTTCTGTCCAGAGCGCAGAAGGCCAAGAACGAAGCAGCTGGGCACGGGCTTCATGTACTCGGTGCACCGAATTTCAAATGTCCAGCCAAGAGCTTCTTCACAAGCCGATTCAGCTCAGAATGCTCTGACTGCTTCAGAAAGGAAGGAGCAGCCCTTGCACTCCTGGACACTAGCTGGCCACAAGCAGTTTCTTACACCTTCAGCGCTGCAGAGTCCATGCAGCTCGAGCACACCCAGAAGGACACGTCCAGAAAGAAGGCGTTCTTCAAGTACCCCCCTGCTCCAAGCTGCCTTGAAACTGAGCACAACACACTGCGGCTCGGCAGCTTCCTTCTCGCGTAGACGTGCCGTCACCTTTTGCACGCTCGCAGCTCCCTTGCCCACTTGCAGCAGCTGCTAGCAAAGAAAAAGGCCCCAGAAGTAAAAGCCACTGCTGGACTGCACTTTCCCCGTTGCCTCACGTCAAGCCCCAGAAACTGTCCGCTGCACTCTCTATTTCCATTCTCCGCTGCCTCTACCACTGTCATCTCTGCATCTCGAAGCATAAACCCCGGCACAATTCTTTCCAGGGAACGCTGGGAGAGAACTAGGTAGCAGCACAAGTAGCTGCAAGTGGAATTTTCTGCTTTCAACTGCTAATTCGAATCCGAAAACAAGCGAGTGGCAGCCACGCGCTTCCTCTTGCAGCCTGGGCGACGCACACACCAGCTCGCTGCTCTGCCTTCATTCTTACGCTGTTCCTAGCAGGTCGCGCTTTCGTTTTGCTGGAGACGAACCGCCGTCTACTTCTCGCCCAGAGAGCACGGTGCCGGCAGCCGAATGCTGCAGGCTGCTGCTTCTGCCGAAACACGCCTGGGCTATGCAATGTCTCTCTAGCGCTGAAGCAGCACCACATTCTCTTTGCTTTGTAGCCAGCATCTTTACGGAAAGATTCTCGGCTACGTCTGGCACAGAGAGCACTTGTAGTTCAACGGGTTTGCCCAGAGCTTGCCCCCGACGCGTGGCAACTTGTATTTGCACCACATTCCAGTGGCAGTCCTCTTTCCTTTACAGGCTGCACGGCGCCGTCAGATCGCCGTGCTCTCTGCACCTGCCTTCTCGGTTCCACGTGCCAGCGGGCACATCCGAGCCTTGCAGGGAGAGAAGACGCGGATAGTCGTCTCGCAGAAAAGAACGTGGCAGGGCGAAAAGATGTTCTTCCTTTGTTCTCCTCGTCACCCAGAGTGTGGTGCTGTACTGTGAGCCTCGGCCAGCGAAAGGCTAATCCATCCAGCGTTTCTCTCCTGATTCATTTCGCTGAGCGAGAGCAGAGGAAAATCCGTGCAGAGCACACTGTGGATGCGTGCAGTACACACGCTGAAGAGCTGCTGCACGGTTAAAGTCATCGCCGGGCTTCACTTCTGTCCAGAGCGCAGAAGGCCAAGAACGAAGCAGCTGGGCACGGGCTTCATGTACTCGGTGCACCGAATTTCAAATGTCCAGCCAAGAGCTTCTTCACAAGCCGATTCAGCTCAGAATGCTCTGACTGCTTCAGAAAGGAAGGAGCAGCCCTTGCACTCCTGGACACTAGCTGGCCACAAGCAGTTTCTTACACCTTCAGCGCTGCAGAGTCCATGCAGCTCGAGCACACCCAGAAGGACACGTCCAGAAAGAAGGCGTTCTTCAAGTACCCCCCTGCTCCAAGCTGCCTTGAAACTGAGCACAACACACTGCGGCTCGGCAGCTTCCTTCTCGCGTAGACGTGCCGTCACCTTTTGCACGCTCGCAGCTCCCTTGCCCACTTGCAGCAGCTGCTAGCAAAGAAAAAGGCCCCAGAAGTAAAAGCCACTGCTGGACTGCACTTTCCCCGTTGCCTCACGTCAAGCCCCAGAAACTGTCCGCTGCACTCTCTATTTCCATTCTCCGCTGCCTCTACCACTGTCATCTCTGCATCTCGAAGCATAAACCCCGGCACAATTCTTTCCAGGGAACGCTGGGAGAGAACTAGGTAGCAGCACAAGTAGCTGCAAGTGGAATTTTCTGCTTTCAACTGCTAATTCGAATCCGAAAACAAGCGAGTGGCAGCCACGCGCTTCCTCTTGCAGCCTGGGCGACGCACACACCAGCTCGCTGCTCTGCCTTCATTCTTACGCTGTTCCTAGCAGGTCGCGCTTTCGTTTTGCTGGAGACGAACCGCCGTCTACTTCTCGCCCAGAGAGCACGGTGCCGGCAGCCGAATGCTGCAGGCTGCTGCTTCTGCCGAAACACGCCTGGGCTATGCAATGTCTCTCTAGCGCTGAAGCAGCACCACATTCTCTTTGCTTTGTAGCCAGCATCTTTACGGAAAGATTCTCGGCTACGTCTGGCACAGAGAGCACTTGTAGTTCAACGGGTTTGCCCAGAGCTTGCCCCCGACGCGTGGCAACTTGTATTTGCACCACATTCCAGTGGCAGTCCTCTTTCCTTTACAGGCTGCACGGCGCCGTCAGATCGCCGTGCTCTCTGCACCTGCCTTCTCGGTTCCACGTGCCAGCGGGCACATCCGAGCCTTGCAGGGAGAGAAGACGCGGATAGTCGTCTCGCAGAAAAGAACGTGGCAGGGCGAAAAGATGTTCTTCCTTTGTTCTCCTCGTCACCCAGAGTGTGGTGCTGTACTGTGAGCCTCGGCCAGCGAAAGGCTAATCCATCCAGCGTTTCTCTCCTGATTCATTTCGCTGAGCGAGAGCAGAGGAAAATCCGTGCAGAGCACACTGTGGATGCGTGCAGTACACACGCTGAAGAGCTGCTGCACGGTTAAAGTCATCGCCGGGCTTCACTTCTGTCCAGAGCGCAGAAGGCCAAGAACGAAGCAGCTGGGCACGGGCTTCATGTACTCGGTGCACCGAATTTCAAATGTCCAGCCAAGAGCTTCTTCACAAGCCGATTCAGCTCAGAATGCTCTGACTGCTTCAGAAAGGAAGGAGCAGCCCTTGCACTCCTGGACACTAGCTGGCCACAAGCAGTTTCTTACACCTTCAGCGCTGCAGAGTCCATGCAGCTCGAGCACACCCAGAAGGACACGTCCAGAAAGAAGGCGTTCTTCAAGTACCCCCCTGCTCCAAGCTGCCTTGAAACTGAGCACAACACACTGCGGCTCGGCAGCTTCCTTCTCGCGTAGACGTGCCGTCACCTTTTTGCACGCTCGCAGCTCCCTTGCCCACTTGCAGCAGCTGCTAGCAAAGAAAAAGGCCCCAGAAGTAAAAGCCACTGCTGGACTGCACTTTCCCCGTTGCCTCACGTCAAGCCCCAGAAACTGTCCGCTGCACTCTCTATTTCCATTCTCCGCTGCCTCTACCACTGTCATCTCTGCATCTCGAAGCATAAACCCCGGCACAATTCTTTCCAGGGAACGCTGGGAGAGAACTAGGTAGCAGCACAAGTAGCTGCAAGTGGAATTTTCTGCTTTCAACTGCTAATTCGAATCCGAAAACAAGCGAGTGGCAGCCACGCGCTTCCTCTTGCAGCCTGGGCGACGCACACACCAGCTCGCTGCTCTGCCTTCATTCTTACGCTGTTCCTAGCAGGTCGCGCTTTCGTTTTGCTGGAGACGAACCGTCGTCTACTTCTCGCCCAGAGAGCACGGTGCCGGCAGCCGAATGCTGCAGGCTGCTGCTTCTGCCGAAACACGCCTGGGCTATGCAATGTCTCTCTAGCGCTGAAGCAGCACCACATTCTCTTTGCTTTGTAGCCAGCATCTTTACGGAAAGATTCTCGGCTACGTCTGGCACAGAGAGCACTTGTAGTTCAACGGGTTTGCCCAGAGCTTGCCCCCGACGCGTGGCAACTTGTATTTGCACCACATTCCAGTGGCAGTCCTCTTTCCTTTACAGGCTGCACGGCGCCGTCAGATCGCCGTGCTCTCTGCACCTGCCTTCTCGGTTCCACGTGCCAGCGGGCACATCCGAGCCTTGCAGGGAGAGAAGACGCGGATAGTCGTCTCGCAGAAAAGAACGTGGCAGGGCGAAAAGATGTTCTTCCTTTGTTCTCCTCGTCACCCAGAGTGTGGTGCTGTACTGTGAGCCTCGGCCAGCGAAAGGCTAATCCATCCAGCGTTTCTCTCCTGATTCATTTCGCTGAGCGAGAGCAGAGGAAAATCCGTGCAGAGCACACTGTGGATGCGTGCAGTACACACGCTGAAGAGCTGCTGCACGGTTAAAGTCATCGCCGGGCTTCACTTCTGTCCAGAGCGCAGAAGGCCAAGAACGAAGCAGCTGGGCACGGGCTTCATGTACTCGGTGCACCGAATTTCAAATGTCCAGCCAAGAGCTTCTTCACAAGCCGATTCAGCTCAGAATGCTCTGACTGCTTCAGAAAGGAAGGAGCAGCCCTTGCACTCCTGGACACTAGCTGGCCACAAGCAGTTTCTTACACCTTCAGCGCTGCAGAGTCCATGCAGCTCGAGCACACCCAGAAGGACACGTCCAGAAAGAAGGCGTTCTTCAAGTACCCCCCTGCTCCAAGCTGCCTTGAAACTGAGCACAACACACTGCGGCTCGGCAGCTTCCTTCTCGCATAGACGTGCCGTCACCTTTTGCACGCTCGCAGCTCCCTTGCCCACTTGCAGCAGCTGCTAGCAAAGAAAAAGGCCCCAGAAGTAAAAGCCACTGCTGGACTGCACTTTCCCCGTTGCCTCACGTCAAGCCCCAGAAACTGTCCGCTGCACTCTCTATTTCCATTCTCCGCTGCCTCTACCACTGTCATCTCTGCATCTCGAAGCATAAACCCCGGCACAATTCTTTCCAGGGAACGCTGGGAGAGAACTAGGTAGCAGCACAAGTAGCTGCAAGTGGAATTTTCTGCTTTCAACTGCTAATTCGAATCCGAAAACAAGCGAGTGGCAGCCACGCGCTTCCTCTTGCAGCCTGGGCGACGCACACACCAGCTCGCTGCTCTGCCTTCATTCTTACGCTGTTCCTAGCAGGTCGCGCTTTCGTTTTGCTGGAGACGAACCGCCGTCTACTTCTCGCCCAGAGAGCACGGTGCCGGCAGCCGAATGCTGCAGGCTGCTGCTTCTGCCGAAACACGCCTGGGCTATGCAATGTCTCTCTAGCGCTGAAGCAGCACCACATTCTCTTTGCTTTGTAGCCAGCATCTTTACGGAAAGATTCTCGGCTACGTCTGGCACAGAGAGCACTTGTAGTTCAACGGGTTTGCCCAGAGCTTGCCCCCGACGCGTGGCAACTTGTATTTGCACCACATTCCAGTGGCAGTCCTCTTTCCTTTACAGGCTGCACGGCGCCGTCAGATCGCCGTGCTCTCTGCACCTGCCTTCTCGGTTCCACGTGCCAGCGGGCACATCCGAGCCTTGCAGGGAGAGAAGACGCGGATAGTCGTCTCGCAGAAAAGAACGTGGCAGGGCGAAAAGATGTTCTTCCTTTGTTCTCCTCGTCACCCAGAGTGTGGTGCTGTACTGTGAGCCTCGGCCAGCGAAAGGCTAATCCATCCAGCGTTTCTCTCCTGATTCATTTCGCTGAGCGAGAGCAGAGGAAAATCCGTGCAGAGCACACTGTGGATGCGTGCAGTACACACGCTGAAGAGCTGCTGCACGGTTAAAGTCATCGCCGGGCTTCACTTCTGTCCAGAGCGCAGAAGGCCAAGAACGAAGCAGCTGGGCACGGGCTTCATGTACTCGGTGCACCGAATTTCAAATGTCCAGCCAAGAGCTTCTTCACAAGCCGATTCAGCTCAGAATGCTCTGACTGCTTCAGAAAGGAAGGAGCAGCCCTTGCACTCCTGGACACTAGCTGGCCACAAGCAGTTTCTTACACCTTCAGCGCTGCAGAGTCCATGCAGCTCGAGCACACCCAGAAGGACACGTCCAGAAAGAAGGCGTTCTTCAAGTACCCCCCTGCTCCAAGCTGCCTTGAAACTGAGCACAACACACTGCGGCTCGGCAGCTTCCTTCTCGCATAGACGTGCCGTCACCTTTTGCACGCTCGCAGCTCCCTTGCCCACTTGCAGCAGCTGCTAGCAAAGAAAAAGGCCCCAGAAGTAAAAGCCACTGCTGGACTGCACTTTCCCCGTTGCCTCACGTCAAGCCCCAGAAACTGTCCGCTGCACTCTCTATTTCCATTCTCCGCTGCCTCTACCACTGTCATCTCTGCATCTCGAAGCATAAACCCCGGCACAATTCTTTCCAGGGAACGCTGGGAGAGAACTAGGTAGCAGCACAAGTAGCTGCAAGTGGAATTTTCTGCTTTCAACTGCTAATTCGAATCCGAAAACAAGCGAGTGGCAGCCACGCGCTTCCTCTTGCAGCCTGGGCGACGCACACACCAGCTCGCTGCTCTGCCTTCATTCTTACGCTGTTCCTAGCAGGTCGCGCTTTCGTTTTGCTGGAGACGAACCGTCGTCTACTTCTCGCCCAGAGAGCACGGTGCCGGCAGCCGAATGCTGCAGGCTGCTGCTTCTGCCGAAACACGCCTGGGCTATGCAATGTCTCTCTAGCGCTGAAGCAGCACCACATTCTCTTTGCTTTGTAGCCAGCATCTTTACGGAAAGATTCTCGGCTACGTCTGGCACAGAGAGCACTTGTAGTTCAACGGGTTTGCCCAGAGCTTGCCCCCGACGCGTGGCAACTTGTATTTGCACCACATTCCAGTGGCAGTCCTCTTTCCTTTACAGGCTGCACGGCGCCGTCAGATCGCCGTGCTCTCTGCACCTGCCTTCTCGGTTCCACGTGCCAGCGGGCACATCCGAGCCTTGCAGGGAGAGAAGACGCGGATAGTCGTCTCGCAGAAAAGAACGTGGCAGGGCGAAAAGATGTTCTTCCTTTGTTCTCCTCGTCACCCAGAGTGTGGTGCTGTACTGTGAGCCTCGGCCAGCGAAAGGCTAATCCATCCAGCGTTTCTCTCCTGATTCATTTCGCTGAGCGAGAGCAGAGGAAAATCCGTGCAGAGCACACTGTGGATGCGTGCAGTACACACGCTGAAGAGCTGCTGCACGGTTAAAGTCATCGCCGGGCTTCACTTCTGTCCAGAGCGCAGAAGGCCAAGAACGAAGCAGCTGGGCACGGGCTTCATGTACTCGGTGCACCGAATTTCAAATGTCCAGCCAAGAGCTTCTTCACAAGCCGATTCAGCTCAGAATGCTCTGACTGCTTCAGAAAGGAAGGAGCAGCCCTTGCACTCCTGGACACTAGCTGGCCACAAGCAGTTTCTTACACCTTCAGCGCTGCAGAGTCCATGCAGCTCGAGCACACCCAGAAGGACACGTCCAGAAAGAAGGCGTTCTTCAAGTACCCCCCTGCTCCAAGCTGCCTTGAAACTGAGCACAACACACTGCGGCTCGGCAGCTTCCTTCTCGCGTAGACGTGCCGTCACCTTTTGCACTCTCGCAGCTCCCTTGCCCACTTGCAGCAGCTGCTAGCAAAGAAAAAGGCCCCAGAAGTAAAAGCCACTGCTGGACTGCACTTTCCCCGTTGCCTCACGTCAAGCCCCAGAAACTGTCCGCTGCACTCTCTATTTCCATTCTCCGCTGCCTCTACCACTGTCATCTCTGCATCTCGAAGCATAAACCCCGGCACAATTCTTTCCAGGGAACGCTGGGAGAGAACTAGGTAGCAGCACAAGTAGCTGCAAGTGGAATTTTCTGCTTTCAACTGCTAATTCGAATCCGAAAACAAGCGAGTGGCAGCCACGCGCTTCCTCTTGCAGCCTGGGCGACGCACACACCAGCTCGCTGCTCTGCCTTCATTCTTACGCTGTTCCTAGCAGGTCGCGCTTTCGTTTTGCTGGAGACGAACCGTCGTCTACTTCTCGCCCAGAGAGCACGGTGCCGGCAGCCGAATGCTGCAGGCTGCTGCTTCTGCCGAAACACGCCTGGGCTATGCAATGTCTCTCTAGCGCTGAAGCAGCACCACATTCTCTTTGCTTTGTAGCCAGCATCTTTACGGAAAGATTCTCGGCTACGTCTGGCACAGAGAGCACTTGTAGTTCAACGGGTTTGCCCAGAGCTTGCCCCCGACGCGTGGCAACTTGTATTTGCACCACATTCCAGTGGCAGTCCTCTTTCCTTTACAGGCTGCACGGCGCCGTCAGATCGCCGTGCTCTCTGCACCTGCCTTCTCGGTTCCACGTGCCAGCGGGCACATCCGAGCCTTGCAGGGAGAGAAGACGCGGATAGTCGTCTCGCAGAAAAGAACGTGGCAGGGCGAAAAGATGTTCTTCCTTTGTTCTCCTCGTCACCCAGAGTGTGGTGCTGTACTGTGAGCCTCGGCCAGCGAAAGGCTAATCCATCCAGCGTTTCTCTCCTGATTCATTTCGCTGAGCGAGAGCAGAGGAAAATCCGTGCAGAGCACACTGTGGATGCGTGCAGTACACACGCTGAAGAGCTGCTGCACGGTTAAAGTCATCGCCGGGCTTCACTTCTGTCCAGAGCGCAGAAGGCCAAGAACGAAGCAGCTGGGCACGGGCTTCATGTACTCGGTGCACCGAATTTCAAATGTCCAGCCAAGAGCTTCTTCACAAGCCGATTCAGCTCAGAATGCTCTGACTGCTTCAGAAAGGAAGGAGCAGCCCTTGCACTCCTGGACACTAGCTGGCCACAAGCAGTTTCTTACACCTTCAGCGCTGCAGAGTCCATGCAGCTCGAGCACACCCAGAAGGACACGTCCAGAAAGAAGGCGTTCTTCAAGTACCCCCCTGCTCCAAGCTGCCTTGAAACTGAGCACAACACACTGCGGCTCGGCAGCTTCCTTCTCGCGTAGACGTGCCGTCACCTTTTGCACGCTCGCAGCTCCCTTGCCCACTTGCAGCAGCTGCTAGCAAAGAAAAAGGCCCCAGAAGTAAAAGCCACTGCTGGACTGCACTTTCCCCGTTGCCTCACGTCAAGCCCCAGAAACTGTCCGCTGCACTCTCTATTTCCATTCTCCGCTGCCTCTACCACTGTCATCTCTGCATCTCGAAGCATAAACCCCGGCACAATTCTTTCCAGGGAACGCTGGGAGAGAACTAGGTAGCAGCACAAGTAGCTGCAAGTGGAATTTTCTGCTTTCAACTGCTAATTCGAATCCGAAAACAAGCGAGTGGCAGCCACGCGCTTCCTCTTGCAGCCTGGGCGACGCACACACCAGCTCGCTGCTCTGCCTTCATTCTTACGCTGTTCCTAGCAGGTCGCGCTTTCGTTTTGCTGGAGACGAACCGTCGTCTACTTCTCGCCCAGAGAGCACGGTGCCGGCAGCCGAATGCTGCAGGCTGCTGCTTCTGCCGAAACACGCCTGGGCTATGCAATGTCTCTCTAGCGCTGAAGCAGCACCACATTCTCTTTGCTTTGTAGCCAGCATCTTTACGGAAAGATTCTCGGCTACGTCTGGCACAGAGAGCACTTGTAGTTCAACGGGTTTGCCCAGAGCTTGCCCCCGACGCGTGGCAACTTGTATTTGCACCACATTCCAGTGGCAGTCCTCTTTCCTTTACAGGCTGCACGGCGCCGTCAGATCGCCGTGCTCTCTGCACCTGCCTTCTCGGTTCCACGTGCCAGCGGGCACATCCGAGCCTTGCAGGGAGAGAAGACGCGGATAGTCGTCTCGCAGAAAAGAACGTGGCAGGGCGAAAAGATGTTCTTCCTTTGTTCTCCTCGTCACCCAGAGTGTGGTGCTGTACTGTGAGCCTCGGCCAGCGAAAGGCTAATCCATCCAGCGTTTCTCTCCTGATTCATTTCGCTGAGCGAGAGCAGAGGAAAATCCGTGCAGAGCACACTGTGGATGCGTGCAGTACACACGCTGAAGAGCTGCTGCACGGTTAAAGTCATCGCCGGGCTTCACTTCTGTCCAGAGCGCAGAAGGCCAAGAACGAAGCAGCTGGGCACGGGCTTCATGTACTCGGTGCACCGAATTTCAAATGTCCAGCCAAGAGCTTCTTCACAAGCCGATTCAGCTCAGAATGCTCTGACGGCTTCAGAAAGGAAGGAGCAGCCCTTGCACTCCTGGACACTAGCTGGCCACAAGCAGTTTCTTACACCTTCAGCGCTGCAGAGTCCATGCAGCTCGAGCACACCCAGAAGGACACGTCCAGAAAGAAGGCGTTCTTCAAGTACCCCCCTGCTCCAAGCTGCCTTGAAACTGAGCACAACACACTGCGGCTCGGCAGCTTCCTTCTCGCATAGACGTGCCGTCACCTTTTGCACGCTCGCAGCTCCCTTGCCCACTTGCAGCAGCTGCTAGCAAAGAAAAAGGCCCCAGAAGTAAAAGCCACTGCTGGACTGCACTTTCCCCGTTGCCTCACGTCAAGCCCCAGAAACTGTCCGCTGCACTCTCTATTTCCATTCTCCGCTGCCTCTACCACTGTCATCTCTGCATCTCGAAGCATAAACCCCGGCACAATTCTTTCCAGGGAACGCTGGGAGAGAACTAGGTAGCAGCACAAGTAGCTGCAAGTGGAATTTTCTGCTTTCAACTGCTAATTCGAATCCGAAAACAAGCGAGTGGCAGCCACGCGCTTCCTCTTGCAGCCTGGGCGACGCACACACCAGCTCGCTGCTCTGCCTTCATTCTTACGCTGTTCCTAGCAGGTCGCGCTTTCGTTTTGCTGGAGACGAACCGTCGTCTACTTCTCGCCCAGAGAGCACGGTGCCGGCAGCCGAATGCTGCAGGCTGCTGCTTCTGCCGAAACACGCCTGGGCTATGCAATGTCTCTCTAGCGCTGAAGCAGCACCACATTCTCTTTGCTTTGTAGCCAGCATCTTTACGGAAAGATTCTCGGCTACGTCTGGCACAGAGAGCACTTGTAGTTCAACGGGTTTGCCCAGAGCTTGCCCCCGACGCGTGGCAACTTGTATTTGCACCACATTCCAGTGGCAGTCCTCTTTCCTTTACAGGCTGCACGGCGCCGTCAGATCGCCGTGCTCTCTGCACCTGCCTTCTCGGTTCCACGTGCCAGCGGGCACATCCGAGCCTTGCAGGGAGAGAAGACGCGGATAGTCGTCTCGCAGAAAAGAACGTGGCAGGGCGAAAAGATGTTCTTCCTTTGTTCTCCTCGTCACCCAGAGTGTGGTGCTGTACTGTGAGCCTCGGCCAGCGAAAGGCTAATCCATCCAGCGTTTCTCTCCTGATTCATTTCGCTGAGCGAGAGCAGAGGAAAATCCGTGCAGAGCACACTGTGGATGCGTGCAGTACACACGCTGAAGAGCTGCTGCACGGTTAAAGTCATCGCCGGGCTTCACTTCTGTCCAGAGCGCAGAAGGCCAAGAACGAAGCAGCTGGGCACGGGCTTCATGTACTCGGTGCACCGAATTTCAAATGTCCAGCCAAGAGCTTCTTCACAAGCCGATTCAGCTCAGAATGCTCTGACTGCTTCAGAAAGGAAGGAGCAGCCCTTGCACTCCTGGACACTAGCTGGCCACAAGCAGTTTCTTACACCTTCAGCGCTGCAGAGTCCATGCAGCTCGAGCACACCCAGAAGGACACGTCCAGAAAGAAGGCGTTCTTCAAGTACCCCCCTGCTCCAAGCTGCCTTGAAACTGAGCACAACACACTGCGGCTCGGCAGCTTCCTTCTCGCATAGACGTGCCGTCACCTTTTGCACTCTCGCAGCTCCCTTGCCCACTTGCAGCAGCTGCTAGCAAAGAAAAAGGCCCCAGAAGTAAAAGCCACTGCTGGACTGCACTTTCCCCGTTGCCTCACGTCAAGCCCCAGAAACTGTCCGCTGCACTCTCTATTTCCATTCTCCGCTGCCTCTACCACTGTCATCTCTGCATCTCGAAGCATAAACCCCGGCACAATTCTTTCCAGGGAACGCTGGGAGAGAACTAGGTAGCAGCACAAGTAGCTGCAAGTGGAATTTTCTGCTTTCAACTGCTAATTCGAATCCGAAAACAAGCGAGTGGCAGCCACGCGCTTCCTCTTGCAGCCTGGGCGACGCACACACCAGCTCGCTGCTCTGCCTTCATTCTTACGCTGTTCCTAGCAGGTCGCGCTTTCGTTTTGCTGGAGACGAACCGTCGTCTACTTCTCGCCCAGAGAGCACGGTGCCGGCAGCCGAATGCTGCAGGCTGCTGCTTCTGCCGAAACACGCCTGGGCTATGCAATGTCTCTCTAGCGCTGAAGCAGCACCACATTCTCTTTGCTTTGTAGCCAGCATCTTTACGGAAAGATTCTCGGCTACGTCTGGCACAGAGAGCACTTGTAGTTCAACGGGTTTGCCCAGAGCTTGCCCCCGACGCGTGGCAACTTGTATTTGCACCACATTCCAGTGGCAGTCCTCTTTCCTTTACAGGCTGCACGGCGCCGTCAGATCGCCGTGCTCTCTGCACCTGCCTTCTCGGTTCCACGTGCCAGCGGGCACATCCGAGCCTTGCAGGGAGAGAAGACGCGGATAGTCGTCTCGCAGAAAAGAACGTGGCAGGGCGAAAAGATGTTCTTCCTTTGTTCTCCTCGTCACCCAGAGTGTGGTGCTGTACTGTGAGCCTCGGCCAGCGAAAGGCTAATCCATCCAGCGTTTCTCTCCTGATTCATTTCGCTGAGCGAGAGCAGAGGAAAATCCGTGCAGAGCACACTGTGGATGCGTGCAGTACACACGCTGAAGAGCTGCTGCACGGTTAAAGTCATCGCCGGGCTTCACTTCTGTCCAGAGCGCAGAAGGCCAAGAACGAAGCAGCTGGGCACGGGCTTCATGTACTCGGTGCACCGAATTTCAAATGTCCAGCCAAGAGCTTCTTCACAAGCCGATTCAGCTCAGAATGCTCTGACTGCTTCAGAAAGGAAGGAGCAGCCCTTGCACTCCTGGACACTAGCTGGCCACAAGCAGTTTCTTACACCTTCAGCGCTGCAGAGTCCATGCAGCTCGAGCACACCCAGAAGGACACGTCCAGAAAGAAGGCGTTCTTCAAGTACCCCCCTGCTCCAAGCTGCCTTGAAACTGAGCACAACACACTGCGGCTCGGCAGCTTCCTTCTCGCATAGACGTGCCGTCACCTTTTGCACTCTCGCAGCTCCCTTGCCCACTTGCAGCAGCTGCTAGCAAAGAAAAAGGCCCCAGAAGTAAAAGCCACTGCTGGACTGCACTTTCCCCGTTGCCTCACGTCAAGCCCCAGAAACTGTCCGCTGCACTCTCTATTTCCATTCTCCGCTGCCTCTACCACTGTCATCTCTGCATCTCGAAGCATAAACCCCGGCACAATTCTTTCCAGGGAACGCTGGGAGAGAACTAGGTAGCAGCACAAGTAGCTGCAAGTGGAATTTTCTGCTTTCAACTGCTAATTCGAATCCGAAAACAAGCGAGTGGCAGCCACGCGCTTCCTCTTGCAGCCTGGGCGACGCACACACCAGCTCGCTGCTCTGCCTTCATTCTTACGCTGTTCCTAGCAGGTCGCGCTTTCGTTTTGCTGGAGACGAACCGTCGTCTACTTCTCGCCCAGAGAGCACGGTGCCGGCAGCCGAATGCTGCAGGCTGCTGCTTCTGCCGAAACACGCCTGGGCTATGCAATGTCTCTCTAGCGCTGAAGCAGCACCACATTCTCTTTGCTTTGTAGCCAGCATCTTTACGGAAAGATTCTCGGCTACGTCTGGCACAGAGAGCACTTGTAGTTCAACGGGTTTGCCCAGAGCTTGCCCCCGACGCGTGGCAACTTGTATTTGCACCACATTCCAGTGGCAGTCCTCTTTCCTTTACAGGCTGCACGGCGCCGTCAGATCGCCGTGCTCTCTGCACCTGCCTTCTCGGTTCCACGTGCCAGCGGGCACATCCGAGCCTTGCAGGGAGAGAAGACGCGGATAGTCGTCTCGCAGAAAAGAACGTGGCAGGGCGAAAAGATGTTCTTCCTTTGTTCTCCTCGTCACCCAGAGTGTGGTGCTGTACTGTGAGCCTCGGCCAGCGAAAGGCTAATCCATCCAGCGTTTCTCTCCTGATTCATTTCGCTGAGCGAGAGCAGAGGAAAATCCGTGCAGAGCACACTGTGGATGCGTGCAGTACACACGCTGAAGAGCTGCTGCACGGTTAAAGTCATCGCCGGGCTTCACTTCTGTCCAGAGCGCAGAAGGCCAAGAACGAAGCAGCTGGGCACGGGCTTCATGTACTCGGTGCACCGAATTTCAAATGTCCAGCCAAGAGCTTCTTCACAAGCCGATTCAGCTCAGAATGCTCTGACTGCTTCAGAAAGGAAGGAGCAGCCCTTGCACTCCTGGACACTAGCTGGCCACAAGCAGTTTCTTACACCTTCAGCGCTGCAGAGTCCATGCAGCTCGAGCACACCCAGAAGGACACGTCCAGAAAGAAGGCGTTCTTCAAGTACCCCCCTGCTCCAAGCTGCCTTGAAACTGAGCACAACACACTGCGGCTCGGCAGCTTCCTTCTCGCGTAGACGTGCCGTCACCTTTTGCACTCTCGCAGCTCCCTTGCCCACTTGCAGCAGCTGCTAGCAAAGAAAAAGGCCCCAGAAGTAAAAGCCACTGCTGGACTGCACTTTCCCCGTTGCCTCACGTCAAGCCCCAGAAACTGTCCGCTGCACTCTCTATTTCCATTCTCCGCTGCCTCTACCACTGTCATCTCTGCATCTCGAAGCATAAACCCCGGCACAATTCTTTCCAGGGAACGCTGGGAGAGAACTAGGTAGCAGCACAAGTAGCTGCAAGTGGAATTTTCTGCTTTCAACTGCTAATTCGAATCCGAAAACAAGCGAGTGGCAGCCACGCGCTTCCTCTTGCAGCCTGGGCGACGCACACACCAGCTCGCTGCTCTGCCTTCATTCTTACGCTGTTCCTAGCAGGTCGCGCTTTCGTTTTGCTGGAGACGAACCGTCGTCTACTTCTCGCCCAGAGAGCACGGTGCCGGCAGCCGAATGCTGCAGGCTGCTGCTTCTGCCGAAACACGCCTGGGCTATGCAATGTCTCTCTAGCGCTGAAGCAGCACCACATTCTCTTTGCTTTGTAGCCAGCATCTTTACGGAAAGATTCTCGGCTACGTCTGGCACAGAGAGCACTTGTAGTTCAACGGGTTTGCCCAGAGCTTGCCCCCGACGCGTGGCAACTTGTATTTGCACCACATTCCAGTGGCAGTCCTCTTTCCTTTACAGGCTGCACGGCGCCGTCAGATCGCCGTGCTCTCTGCACCTGCCTTCTCGGTTCCACGTGCCAGCGGGCACATCCGAGCCTTGCAGGGAGAGAAGACGCGGATAGTCGTCTCGCAGAAAAGAACGTGGCAGGGCGAAAAGATGTTCTTCCTTTGTTCTCCTCGTCACCCAGAGTGTGGTGCTGTACTGTGAGCCTCGGCCAGCGAAAGGCTAATCCATCCAGCGTTTCTCTCCTGATTCATTTCGCTGAGCGAGAGCAGAGGAAAATCCGTGCAGAGCACACTGTGGATGCGTGCAGTACACACGCTGAAGAGCTGCTGCACGGTTAAAGTCATCGCCGGGCTTCACTTCTGTCCAGAGCGCAGAAGGCCAAGAACGAAGCAGCTGGGCACGGGCTTCATGTACTCGGTGCACCGAATTTCAAATGTCCAGCCAAGAGCTTCTTCACAAGCCGATTCAGCTCAGAATGCTCTGACTGCTTCAGAAAGGAAGGAGCAGCCCTTGCACTCCTGGACACTAGCTGGCCACAAGCAGTTTCTTACACCTTCAGCGCTGCAGAGTCCATGCAGCTCGAGCACACCCAGAAGGACACGTCCAGAAAGAAGGCGTTCTTCAAGTACCCCCCTGCTCCAAGCTGCCTTGAAACTGAGCACAACACACTGCGGCTCGGCAGCTTCCTTCTCGCATAGACGTGCCGTCACCTTTTGCACGCTCGCAGCTCCCTTGCCCACTTGCAGCAGCTGCTAGCAAAGAAAAAGGCCCCAGAAGTAAAAGCCACTGCTGGACTGCACTTTCCCCGTTGCCTCACGTCAAGCCCCAGAAACTGTCCGCTGCACTCTCTATTTCCATTCTCCGCTGCCTCTACCACTGTCATCTCTGCATCTCGAAGCATAAACCCCGGCACAATTCTTTCCAGGGAACGCTGGGAGAGAACTAGGTAGCAGCACAAGTAGCTGCAAGTGGAATTTTCTGCTTTCAACTGCTAATTCGAATCCGAAAACAAGCGAGTGGCAGCCACGCGCTTCCTCTTGCAGCCTGGGCGACGCACACACCAGCTCGCTGCTCTGCCTTCATTCTTACGCTGTTCCTAGCAGGTCGCGCTTTCGTTTTGCTGGAGACGAACCGTCGTCTACTTCTCGCCCAGAGAGCACGGTGCCGGCAGCCGAATGCTGCAGGCTGCTGCTTCTGCCGAAACACGCCTGGGCTATGCAATGTCTCTCTAGCGCTGAAGCAGCACCACATTCTCTTTGCTTTGTAGCCAGCATCTTTACGGAAAGATTCTCGGCTACGTCTGGCACAGAGAGCACTTGTAGTTCAACGGGTTTGCCCAGAGCTTGCCCCCGACGCGTGGCAACTTGTATTTGCACCACATTCCAGTGGCAGTCCTCTTTCCTTTACAGGCTGCACGGCGCCGTCAGATCGCCGTGCTCTCTGCACCTGCCTTCTCGGTTCCACGTGCCAGCGGGCACATCCGAGCCTTGCAGGGAGAGAAGACGCGGATAGTCGTCTCGCAGAAAAGAACGTGGCAGGGCGAAAAGATGTTCTTCCTTTGTTCTCCTCGTCACCCAGAGTGTGGTGCTGTACTGTGAGCCTCGGCCAGCGAAAGGCTAATCCATCCAGCGTTTCTCTCCTGATTCATTTCGCTGAGCGAGAGCAGAGGAAAATCCGTGCAGAGCACACTGTGGATGCGTGCAGTACACACGCTGAAGAGCTGCTGCACGGTTAAAGTCATCGCCGGGCTTCACTTCTGTCCAGAGCGCAGAAGGCCAAGAACGAAGCAGCTGGGCACGGGCTTCATGTACTCGGTGCACCGAATTTCAAATGTCCAGCCAAGAGCTTCTTCACAAGCCGATTCAGCTCAGAATGCTCTGACTGCTTCAGAAAGGAAGGAGCAGCCCTTGCACTCCTGGACACTAGCTGGCCACAAGCAGTTTCTTACACCTTCAGCGCTGCAGAGTCCATGCAGCTCGAGCACACCCAGAAGGACACGTCCAGAAAGAAGGCGTTCTTCAAGTACCCCCCTGCTCCAAGCTGCCTTGAAACTGAGCACAACACACTGCGGCTCGGCAGCTTCCTTCTCGCATAGACGTGCCGTCACCTTTTGCACGCTCGCAGCTCCCTTGCCCACTTGCAGCAGCTGCTAGCAAAGAAAAAGGCCCCAGAAGTAAAAGCCACTGCTGGACTGCACTTTCCCCGTTGCCTCACGTCAAGCCCCAGAAACTGTCCGCTGCACTCTCTATTTCCATTCTCCGCTGCCTCTACCACTGTCATCTCTGCATCTCGAAGCATAAACCCCGGCACAATTCTTTCCAGGGAACGCTGGGAGAGAACTAGGTAGCAGCACAAGTAGCTGCAAGTGGAATTTTCTGCTTTCAACTGCTAATTCGAATCCGAAAACAAGCGAGTGGCAGCCACGCGCTTCCTCTTGCAGCCTGGGCGACGCACACACCAGCTCGCTGCTCTGCCTTCATTCTTACGCTGTTCCTAGCAGGTCGCGCTTTCGTTTTGCTGGAGACGAACCGTCGTCTACTTCTCGCCCAGAGAGCACGGTGCCGGCAGCCGAATGCTGCAGGCTGCTGCTTCTGCCGAAACACGCCTGGGCTATGCAATGTCTCTCTAGCGCTGAAGCAGCACCACATTCTCTTTGCTTTGTAGCCAGCATCTTTACGGAAAGATTCTCGGCTACGTCTGGCACAGAGAGCACTTGTAGTTCAACGGGTTTGCCCAGAGCTTGCCCCCGACGCGTGGCAACTTGTATTTGCACCACATTCCAGTGGCAGTCCTCTTTCCTTTACAGGCTGCACGGCGCCGTCAGATCGCCGTGCTCTCTGCACCTGCCTTCTCGGTTCCACGTGCCAGCGGGCACATCCGAGCCTTGCAGGGAGAGAAGACGCGGATAGTCGTCTCGCAGAAAAGAACGTGGCAGGGCGAAAAGATGTTCTTCCTTTGTTCTCCTCGTCACCCAGAGTGTGGTGCTGTACTGTGAGCCTCGGCCAGCGAAAGGCTAATCCATCCAGCGTTTCTCTCCTGATTCATTTCGCTGAGCGAGAGCAGAGGAAAATCCGTGCAGAGCACACTGTGGATGCGTGCAGTACACACGCTGAAGAGCTGCTGCACGGTTAAAGTCATCGCCGGGCTTCACTTCTGTCCAGAGCGCAGAAGGCCAAGAACGAAGCAGCTGGGCACGGGCTTCATGTACTCGGTGCACCGAATTTCAAATGTCCAGCCAAGAGCTTCTTCACAAGCCGATTCAGCTCAGAATGCTCTGACTGCTTCAGAAAGGAAGGAGCAGCCCTTGCACTCCTGGACACTAGCTGGCCACAAGCAGTTTCTTACACCTTCAGCGCTGCAGAGTCCATGCAGCTCGAGCACACCCAGAAGGACACGTCCAGAAAGAAGGCGTTCTTCAAGTACCCCCCTGCTCCAAGCTGCCTTGAAACTGAGCACAACACACTGCGGCTCGGCAGCTTCCTTCTCGCATAGACGTGCCGTCACCTTTTGCACTCTCGCAGCTCCCTTGCCCACTTGCAGCAGCTGCTAGCAAAGAAAAAGGCCCCAGAAGTAAAAGCCACTGCTGGACTGCACTTTCCCCGTTGCCTCACGTCAAGCCCCAGAAACTGTCCGCTGCACTCTCTATTTCCATTCTCCGCTGCCTCTACCACTGTCATCTCTGCATCTCGAAGCATAAACCCCGGCACAATTCTTTCCAGGGAACGCTGGGAGAGAACTAGGTAGCAGCACAAGTAGCTGCAAGTGGAATTTTCTGCTTTCAACTGCTAATTCGAATCCGAAAACAAGCGAGTGGCAGCCACGCGCTTCCTCTTGCAGCCTGGGCGACGCACACACCAGCTCGCTGCTCTGCCTTCATTCTTACGCTGTTCCTAGCAGGTCGCGCTTTCGTTTTGCTGGAGACGAACCGTCGTCTACTTCTCGCCCAGAGAGCACGGTGCCGGCAGCCGAATGCTGCAGGCTGCTGCTTCTGCCGAAACACGCCTGGGCTATGCAATGTCTCTCTAGCGCTGAAGCAGCACCACATTCTCTTTGCTTTGTAGCCAGCATCTTTACGGAAAGATTCTCGGCTACGTCTGGCACAGAGAGCACTTGTAGTTCAACGGGTTTGCCCAGAGCTTGCCCCCGACGCGTGGCAACTTGTATTTGCACCACATTCCAGTGGCAGTCCTCTTTCCTTTACAGGCTGCACGGCGCCGTCAGATCGCCGTGCTCTCTGCACCTGCCTTCTCGGTTCCACGTGCCAGCGGGCACATCCGAGCCTTGCAGGGAGAGAAGACGCGGATAGTCGTCTCGCAGAAAAGAACGTGGCAGGGCGAAAAGATGTTCTTCCTTTGTTCTCCTCGTCACCCAGAGTGTGGTGCTGTACTGTGAGCCTCGGCCAGCGAAAGGCTAATCCATCCAGCGTTTCTCTCCTGATTCATTTCGCTGAGCGAGAGCAGAGGAAAATCCGTGCAGAGCACACTGTGGATGCGTGCAGTACACACGCTGAAGAGCTGCTGCACGGTTAAAGTCATCGCCGGGCTTCACTTCTGTCCAGAGCGCAGAAGGCCAAGAACGAAGCAGCTGGGCACGGGCTTCATGTACTCGGTGCACCGAATTTCAAATGTCCAGCCAAGAGCTTCTTCACAAGCCGATTCAGCTCAGAATGCTCTGACTGCTTCAGAAAGGAAGGAGCAGCCCTTGCACTCCTGGACACTAGCTGGCCACAAGCAGTTTCTTACACCTTCAGCGCTGCAGAGTCCATGCAGCTCGAGCACACCCAGAAGGACACGTCCAGAAAGAAGGCGTTCTTCAAGTACCCCCCTGCTCCAAGCTGCCTTGAAACTGAGCACAACACACTGCGGCTCGGCAGCTTCCTTCTCGCATAGACGTGCCGTCACCTTTTGCACGCTCGCAGCTCCCTTGCCCACTTGCAGCAGCTGCTAGCAAAGAAAAAGGCCCCAGAAGTAAAAGCCACTGCTGGACTGCACTTTCCCCGTTGCCTCACGTCAAGCCCCAGAAACTGTCCGCTGCACTCTCTATTTCCATTCTCCGCTGCCTCTACCACTGTCATCTCTGCATCTCGAAGCATAAACCCCGGCACAATTCTTTCCAGGGAACGCTGGGAGAGAACTAGGTAGCAGCACAAGTAGCTGCAAGTGGAATTTTCTGCTTTCAACTGCTAATTCGAATCCGAAAACAAGCGAGTGGCAGCCACGCGCTTCCTCTTGCAGCCTGGGCGACGCACACACCAGCTCGCTGCTCTGCCTTCATTCTTACGCTGTTCCTAGCAGGTCGCGCTTTCGTTTTGCTGGAGACGAACCGTCGTCTACTTCTCGCCCAGAGAGCACGGTGCCGGCAGCCGAATGCTGCAGGCTGCTGCTTCTGCCGAAACACGCCTGGGCTATGCAATGTCTCTCTAGCGCTGAAGCAGCACCACATTCTCTTTGCTTTGTAGCCAGCATCTTTACGGAAAGATTCTCGGCTACGTCTGGCACAGAGAGCACTTGTAGTTCAACGGGTTTGCCCAGAGCTTGCCCCCGACGCGTGGCAACTTGTATTTGCACCACATTCCAGTGGCAGTCCTCTTTCCTTTACAGGCTGCACGGCGCCGTCAGATCGCCGTGCTCTCTGCACCTGCCTTCTCGGTTCCACGTGCCAGCGGGCACATCCGAGCCTTGCAGGGAGAGAAGACGCGGATAGTCGTCTCGCAGAAAAGAACGTGGCAGGGCGAAAAGATGTTCTTCCTTTGTTCTCCTCGTCACCCAGAGTGTGGTGCTGTACTGTGAGCCTCGGCCAGCGAAAGGCTAATCCATCCAGCGTTTCTCTCCTGATTCATTTCGCTGAGCGAGAGCAGAGGAAAATCCGTGCAGAGCACACTGTGGATGCGTGCAGTACACACGCTGAAGAGCTGCTGCACGGTTAAAGTCATCGCCGGGCTTCACTTCTGTCCAGAGCGCAGAAGGCCAAGAACGAAGCAGCTGGGCACGGGCTTCATGTACTCGGTGCACCGAATTTCAAATGTCCAGCCAAGAGCTTCTTCACAAGCCGATTCAGCTCAGAATGCTCTGACTGCTTCAGAAAGGAAGGAGCAGCCCTTGCACTCCTGGACACTAGCTGGCCACAAGCAGTTTCTTACACCTTCAGCGCTGCAGAGTCCATGCAGCTCGAGCACACCCAGAAGGACACGTCCAGAAAGAAGGCGTTCTTCAAGTACCCCCCTGCTCCAAGCTGCCTTGAAACTGAGCACAACACACTGCGGCTCGGCAGCTTCCTTCTCGCATAGACGTGCCGTCACCTTTTGCACTCTCGCAGCTCCCTTGCCCACTTGCAGCAGCTGCTAGCAAAGAAAAAGGCCCCAGAAGTAAAAGCCACTGCTGGACTGCACTTTCCCCGTTGCCTCACGTCAAGCCCCAGAAACTGTCCGCTGCACTCTCTATTTCCATTCTCCGCTGCCTCTACCACTGTCATCTCTGCATCTCGAAGCATAAACCCCGGCACAATTCTTTCCAGGGAACGCTGGGAGAGAACTAGGTAGCAGCACAAGTAGCTGCAAGTGGAATTTTCTGCTTTCAACTGCTAATTCGAATCCGAAAACAAGCGAGTGGCAGCCACGCGCTTCCTCTTGCAGCCTGGGCGACGCACACACCAGCTCGCTGCTCTGCCTTCATTCTTACGCTGTTCCTAGCAGGTCGCGCTTTCGTTTTGCTGGAGACGAACCGTCGTCTACTTCTCGCCCAGAGAGCACGGTGCCGGCAGCCGAATGCTGCAGGCTGCTGCTTCTGCCGAAACACGCCTGGGCTATGCAATGTCTCTCTAGCGCTGAAGCAGCACCACATTCTCTTTGCTTTGTAGCCAGCATCTTTACGGAAAGATTCTCGGCTACGTCTGGCACAGAGAGCACTTGTAGTTCAACGGGTTTGCCCAGAGCTTGCCCCCGACGCGTGGCAACTTGTATTTGCACCACATTCCAGTGGCAGTCCTCTTTCCTTTACAGGCTGCACGGCGCCGTCAGATCGCCGTGCTCTCTGCACCTGCCTTCTCGGTTCCACGTGCCAGCGGGCACATCCGAGCCTTGCAGGGAGAGAAGACGCGGATAGTCGTCTCGCAGAAAAGAACGTGGCAGGGCGAAAAGATGTTCTTCCTTTGTTCTCCTCGTCACCCAGAGTGTGGTGCTGTACTGTGAGCCTCGGCCAGCGAAAGGCTAATCCATCCAGCGTTTCTCTCCTGATTCATTTCGCTGAGCGAGAGCAGAGGAAAATCCGTGCAGAGCACACTGTGGATGCGTGCAGTACACACGCTGAAGAGCTGCTGCACGGTTAAAGTCATCGCCGGGCTTCACTTCTGTCCAGAGCGCAGAAGGCCAAGAACGAAGCAGCTGGGCACGGGCTTCATGTACTCGGTGCACCGAATTTCAAATGTCCAGCCAAGAGCTTCTTCACAAGCCGATTCAGCTCAGAATGCTCTGACTGCTTCAGAAAGGAAGGAGCAGCCCTTGCACTCCTGGACACTAGCTGGCCACAAGCAGTTTCTTACACCTTCAGCGCTGCAGAGTCCATGCAGCTCGAGCACACCCAGAAGGACACGTCCAGAGAGAAGGCGTTCTTCAAGTACCCCCCTGCTCCAAGCTGCCTTGAAACTGAGCACAACACACTGCGGCTCGGCAGCTTCCTTCTCGCGTAGACGTGCCGTCACCTTTTGCACTCTCGCAGCTCCCTTGCCCACTTGCAGCAGCTGCTAGCAAAGAAAAAGGCCCCAGAAGTAAAAGCCACTGCTGGACTGCACTTTCCCCGTTGCCTCACGTCACGCCCCAGAAACTGTCCGCTGCACTCTCTATTTCCATTCTCCGCTGCCTCTACCACTGTCATCTCTGCATCTCGAAGCATAAACCCCGGCACAATTCTTTCCAGGGAACGCTGGGAGAGAACTAGGTAGCAGCACAAGTAGCTGCAAGTGGAATTTTCTGCTTTCAACTGCTAATTCGAATCCGAAAACAAGCGAGTGGCAGCCACGCGCTTCCTCTTGCAGCCTGGGCGACGCACACACCAGCTCGCTGCTCTGCCTTCATTCTTACGCTGTTCCTAGCAGGTCGCGCTTTCGTTTTGCTGGAGACGAACCGTCGTCTACTTCTCGCCCAGAGAGCACGGTGCCGGCAGCCGAATGCTGCAGGCTGCTGCTTCTGCCGAAACACGCCTGGGCTATGCAATGTCTCTCTAGCGCTGAAGCAGCACCACATTCTCTTTGCTTTGTAGCCAGCATCTTTACGGAAAGATTCTCGGCTACGTCTGGCACAGAGAGCACTTGTAGTTCAACGGGTTTGCCCAGAGCTTGCCCCCGACGCGTGGCAACTTGTATTTGCACCACATTCCAGTGGCAGTCCTCTTTCCTTTACAGGCTGCACGGCGCCGTCAGATCGCCGTGCTCTCTGCACCTGCCTTCTCGGTTCCACGTGCCAGCGGGCACATCCGAGCCTTGCAGGGAGAGAAGACGCGGATAGTCGTCTCGCAGAAAAGAACGTGGCAGGGCGAAAAGATGTTCTTCCTTTGTTCTCCTCGTCACCCAGAGTGTGGTGCTGTACTGTGAGCCTCGGCCAGCGAAAGGCTAATCCATCCAGCGTTTCTCTCCTGATTCATTTCGCTGAGCGAGAGCAGAGGAAAATCCGTGCAGAGCACACTGTGGATGCGTGCAGTACACACGCTGAAGAGCTGCTGCACGGTTAAAGTCATCGCCGGGCTTCACTTCTGTCCAGAGCGCAGAAGGCCAAGAACGAAGCAGCTGGGCACGGGCTTCATGTACTCGGTGCACCGAATTTCAAATGTCCAGCCAAGAGCTTCTTCACAAGCCGATTCAGCTCAGAATGCTCTGACTGCTTCAGAAAGGAAGGAGCAGCCCTTGCACTCCTGGACACTAGCTGGCCACAAGCAGTTTCTTACACCTTCAGCGCTGCAGAGTCCATGCAGCTCGAGCACACCCAGAAGGACACGTCCAGAAAGAAGGCGTTCTTCAAGTACCCCCCTGCTCCAAGCTGCCTTGAAACTGAGCACAACACACTGCGGCTCGGCAGCTTCCTTCTCGCATAGACGTGCCGTCACCTTTTGCACGCTCGCAGCTCCCTTGCCCACTTGCAGCAGCTGCTAGCAAAGAAAAAGGCCCCAGAAGTAAAAGCCACTGCTGGACTGCACTTTCCCCGTTGCCTCACGTCAAGCCCCAGAAACTGTCCGCTGCACTCTCTATTTCCATTCTCCGCTGCCTCTACCACTGTCATCTCTGCATCTCGAAGCATAAACCCCGGCACAATTCTTTCCAGGGAACGCTGGGAGAGAACTAGGTAGCAGCACAAGTAGCTGCAAGTGGAATTTTCTGCTTTCAACTGCTAATTCGAATCCGAAAACAAGCGAGTGGCAGCCACGCGCTTCCTCTTGCAGCCTGGGCGACGCACACACCAGCTCGCTGCTCTGCCTTCATTCTTACGCTGTTCCTAGCAGGTCGCGCTTTCGTTTTGCTGGAGACGAACCGTCGTCTACTTCTCGCCCAGAGAGCACGGTGCCGGCAGCCGAATGCTGCAGGCTGCTGCTTCTGCCGAAACACGCCTGGGCTATGCAATGTCTCTCTAGCGCTGAAGCAGCACCACATTCTCTTTGCTTTGTAGCCAGCATCTTTACGGAAAGATTCTCGGCTACGTCTGGCACAGAGAGCACTTGTAGTTCAACGGGTTTGCCCAGAGCTTGCCCCCGACGCGTGGCAACTTGTATTTGCACCACATTCCAGTGGCAGTCCTCTTTCCTTTACAGGCTGCACGGCGCCGTCAGATCGCCGTGCTCTCTGCACCTGCCTTCTCGGTTCCACGTGCCAGCGGGCACATCCGAGCCTTGCAGGGAGAGAAGACGCGGATAGTCGTCTCGCAGAAAAGAACGTGGCAGGGCGAAAAGATGTTCTTCCTTTGTTCTCCTCGTCACCCAGAGTGTGGTGCTGTACTGTGAGCCTCGGCCAGCGAAAGGCTAATCCATCCAGCGTTTCTCTCCTGATTCATTTCGCTGAGCGAGAGCAGAGGAAAATCCGTGCAGAGCACACTGTGGATGCGTGCAGTACACACGCTGAAGAGCTGCTGCACGGTTAAAGTCATCGCCGGGCTTCACTTCTGTCCAGAGCGCAGAAGGCCAAGAACGAAGCAGCTGGGCACGGGCTTCATGTACTCGGTGCACCGAATTTCAAATGTCCAGCCAAGAGCTTCTTCACAAGCCGATTCAGCTCAGAATGCTCTGACTGCTTCAGAAAGGAAGGAGCAGCCCTTGCACTCCTGGACACTAGCTGGCCACAAGCAGTTTCTTACACCTTCAGCGCTGCAGAGTCCATGCAGCTCGAGCACACCCAGAAGGACACGTCCAGAAAGAAGGCGTTCTTCAAGTACCCCCCTGCTCCAAGCTGCCTTGAAACTGAGCACAACACACTGCGGCTCGGCAGCTTCCTTCTCGCATAGACGTGCCGTCACCTTTTGCACTCTCGCAGCTCCCTTGCCCACTTGCAGCAGCTGCTAGCAAAGAAAAAGGCCCCAGAAGTAAAAGCCACTGCTGGACTGCACTTTCCCCGTTGCCTCACGTCAAGCCCCAGAAACTGTCCGCTGCACTCTCTATTTCCATTCTCCGCTGCCTCTACCACTGTCATCTCTGCATCTCGAAGCATAAACCCCGGCACAATTCTTTCCAGGGAACGCTGGGAGAGAACTAGGTAGCAGCACAAGTAGCTGCAAGTGGAATTTTCTGCTTTCAACTGCTAATTCGAATCCGAAAACAAGCGAGTGGCAGCCACGCGCTTCCTCTTGCAGCCTGGGCGACGCACACACCAGCTCGCTGCTCTGCCTTCATTCTTACGCTGTTCCTAGCAGGTCGCGCTTTCGTTTTGCTGGAGACGAACCGTCGTCTACTTCTCGCCCAGAGAGCACGGTGCCGGCAGCCGAATGCTGCAGGCTGCTGCTTCTGCCGAAACACGCCTGGGCTATGCAATGTCTCTCTAGCGCTGAAGCAGCACCACATTCTCTTTGCTTTGTAGCCAGCATCTTTACGGAAAGATTCTCGGCTACGTCTGGCACAGAGAGCACTTGTAGTTCAACGGGTTTGCCCAGAGCTTGCCCCCGACGCGTGGCAACTTGTATTTGCACCACATTCCAGTGGCAGTCCTCTTTCCTTTACAGGCTGCACGGCGCCGTCAGATCGCCGTGCTCTCTGCACCTGCCTTCTCGGTTCCACGTGCCAGCGGGCACATCCGAGCCTTGCAGGGAGAGAAGACGCGGATAGTCGTCTCGCAGAAAAGAACGTGGCAGGGCGAAAAGATGTTCTTCCTTTGTTCTCCTCGTCACCCAGAGTGTGGTGCTGTACTGTGAGCCTCGGCCAGCGAAAGGCTAATCCATCCAGCGTTTCTCTCCTGATTCATTTCGCTGAGCGAGAGCAGAGGAAAATCCGTGCAGAGCACACTGTGGATGCGTGCAGTACACACGCTGAAGAGCTGCTGCACGGTTAAAGTCATCGCCGGGCTTCACTTCTGTCCAGAGCGCAGAAGGCCAAGAACGAAGCAGCTGGGCACGGGCTTCATGTACTCGGTGCACCGAATTTCAAATGTCCAGCCAAGAGCTTCTTCACAAGCCGATTCAGCTCAGAATGCTCTGACTGCTTCAGAAAGGAAGGAGCAGCCCTTGCACTCCTGGACACTAGCTGGCCACAAGCAGTTTCTTACACCTTCAGCGCTGCAGAGTCCATGCAGCTCGAGCACACCCAGAAGGACACGTCCAGAAAGAAGGCGTTCTTCAAGTACCCCCCTGCTCCAAGCTGCCTTGAAACTGAGCACAACACACTGCGGCTCGGCAGCTTCCTTCTCGCATAGACGTGCCGTCACCTTTTGCACGCTCGCAGCTCCCTTGCCCACTTGCAGCAGCTGCTAGCAAAGAAAAAGGCCCCAGAAGTAAAAGCCACTGCTGGACTGCACTTTCCCCGTTGCCTCACGTCAAGCCCCAGAAACTGTCCGCTGCACTCTCTATTTCCATTCTCCGCTGCCTCTACCACTGTCATCTCTGCATCTCGAAGCATAAACCCCGGCACAATTCTTTCCAGGGAACGCTGGGAGAGAACTAGGTAGCAGCACAAGTAGCTGCAAGTGGAATTTTCTGCTTTCAACTGCTAATTCGAATCCGAAAACAAGCGAGTGGCAGCCACGCGCTTCCTCTTGCAGCCTGGGCGACGCACACACCAGCTCGCTGCTCTGCCTTCATTCTTACGCTGTTCCTAGCAGGTCGCGCTTTCGTTTTGCTGGAGACGAACCGTCGTCTACTTCTCGCCCAGAGAGCACGGTGCCGGCAGCCGAATGCTGCAGGCTGCTGCTTCTGCCGAAACACGCCTGGGCTATGCAATGTCTCTCTAGCGCTGAAGCAGCACCACATTCTCTTTGCTTTGTAGCCAGCATCTTTACGGAAAGATTCTCGGCTACGTCTGGCACAGAGAGCACTTGTAGTTCAACGGGTTTGCCCAGAGCTTGCCCCCGACGCGTGGCAACTTGTATTTGCACCACATTCCAGTGGCAGTCCTCTTTCCTTTACAGGCTGCACGGCGCCGTCAGATCGCCGTGCTCTCTGCACCTGCCTTCTCGGTTCCACGTGCCAGCGGGCACATCCGAGCCTTGCAGGGAGAGAAGACGCGGATAGTCGTCTCGCAGAAAAGAACGTGGCAGGGCGAAAAGATGTTCTTCCTTTGTTCTCCTCGTCACCCAGAGTGTGGTGCTGTACTGTGAGCCTCGGCCAGCGAAAGGCTAATCCATCCAGCGTTTCTCTCCTGATTCATTTCGCTGAGCGAGAGCAGAGGAAAATCCGTGCAGAGCACACTGTGGATGCGTGCAGTACACACGCTGAAGAGCTGCTGCACGGTTAAAGTCATCGCCGGGCTTCACTTCTGTCCAGAGCGCAGAAGGCCAAGAACGAAGCAGCTGGGCACGGGCTTCATGTACTCGGTGCACCGAATTTCAAATGTCCAGCCAAGAGCTTCTTCACAAGCCGATTCAGCTCAGAATGCTCTGACTGCTTCAGAAAGGAAGGAGCAGCCCTTGCACTCCTGGACACTAGCTGGCCACAAGCAGTTTCTTACACCTTCAGCGCTGCAGAGTCCATGCAGCTCGAGCACACCCAGAAGGACACGTCCAGAAAGAAGGCGTTCTTCAAGTACCCCCCTGCTCCAAGCTGCCTTGAAACTGAGCACAACACACTGCGGCTCGGCAGCTTCCTTCTCGCATAGACGTGCCGTCACCTTTTGCACTCTCGCAGCTCCCTTGCCCACTTGCAGCAGCTGCTAGCAAAGAAAAAGGCCCCAGAAGTAAAAGCCACTGCTGGACTGCACTTTCCCCGTTGCCTCACGTCAAGCCCCAGAAACTGTCCGCTGCACTCTCTATTTCCATTCTCCGCTGCCTCTACCACTGTCATCTCTGCATCTCGAAGCATAAACCCCGGCACAATTCTTTCCAGGGAACGCTGGGAGAGAACTAGGTAGCAGCACAAGTAGCTGCAAGTGGAATTTTCTGCTTTCAACTGCTAATTCGAATCCGAAAACAAGCGAGTGGCAGCCACGCGCTTCCTCTTGCAGCCTGGGCGACGCACACACCAGCTCGCTGCTCTGCCTTCATTCTTACGCTGTTCCTAGCAGGTCGCGCTTTCGTTTTGCTGGAGACGAACCGTCGTCTACTTCTCGCCCAGAGAGCACGGTGCCGGCAGCCGAATGCTGCAGGCTGCTGCTTCTGCCGAAACACGCCTGGGCTATGCAATGTCTCTCTAGCGCTGAAGCAGCACCACATTCTCTTTGCTTTGTAGCCAGCATCTTTACGGAAAGATTCTCGGCTACGTCTGGCACAGAGAGCACTTGTAGTTCAACGGGTTTGCCCAGAGCTTGCCCCCGACGCGTGGCAACTTGTATTTGCACCACATTCCAGTGGCAGTCCTCTTTCCTTTACAGGCTGCACGGCGCCGTCAGATCGCCGTGCTCTCTGCACCTGCCTTCTCGGTTCCACGTGCCAGCGGGCACATCCGAGCCTTGCAGGGAGAGAAGACGCGGATAGTCGTCTCGCAGAAAAGAACGTGGCAGGGCGAAAAGATGTTCTTCCTTTGTTCTCCTCGTCACCCAGAGTGTGGTGCTGTACTGTGAGCCTCGGCCAGCGAAAGGCTAATCCATCCAGCGTTTCTCTCCTGATTCATTTCGCTGAGCGAGAGCAGAGGAAAATCCGTGCAGAGCACACTGTGGATGCGTGCAGTACACACGCTGAAGAGCTGCTGCACGGTTAAAGTCATCGCCGGGCTTCACTTCTGTCCAGAGCGCAGAAGGCCAAGAACGAAGCAGCTGGGCACGGGCTTCATGTACTCGGTGCACCGAATTTCAAATGTCCAGCCAAGAGCTTCTTCACAAGCCGATTCAGCTCAGAATGCTCTGACTGCTTCAGAAAGGAAGGAGCAGCCCTTGCACTCCTGGACACTAGCTGGCCACAAGCAGTTTCTTACACCTTCAGCGCTGCAGAGTCCATGCAGCTCGAGCACACCCAGAAGGACACGTCCAGAGAGAAGGCGTTCTTCAAGTACCCCCCTGCTCCAAGCTGCCTTGAAACTGAGCACAACACACTGCGGCTCGGCAGCTTCCTTCTCGCGTAGACGTGCCGTCACCTTTTGCACTCTCGCAGCTCCCTTGCCCACTTGCAGCAGCTGCTAGCAAAGAAAAAGGCCCCAGAAGTAAAAGCCACTGCTGGACTGCACTTTCCCCGTTGCCTCACGTCACGCCCCAGAAACTGTCCGCTGCACTCTCTATTTCCATTCTCCGCTGCCTCTACCACTGTCATCTCTGCATCTCGAAGCATAAACCCCGGCACAATTCTTTCCAGGGAACGCTGGGAGAGAACTAGGTAGCAGCACAAGTAGCTGCAAGTGGAATTTTCTGCTTTCAACTGCTAATTCGAATCCGAAAACAAGCGAGTGGCAGCCACGCGCTTCCTCTTGCAGCCTGGGCGACGCACACACCAGCTCGCTGCTCTGCCTTCATTCTTACGCTGTTCCTAGCAGGTCGCGCTTTCGTTTTGCTGGAGACGAACCGTCGTCTACTTCTCGCCCAGAGAGCACGGTGCCGGCAGCCGAATGCTGCAGGCTGCTGCTTCTGCCGAAACACGCCTGGGCTATGCAATGTCTCTCTAGCGCTGAAGCAGCACCACATTCTCTTTGCTTTGTAGCCAGCATCTTTACGGAAAGATTCTCGGCTACGTCTGGCACAGAGAGCACTTGTAGTTCAACGGGTTTGCCCAGAGCTTGCCCCCGACGCGTGGCAACTTGTATTTGCACCACATTCCAGTGGCAGTCCTCTTTCCTTTACAGGCTGCACGGCGCCGTCAGATCGCCGTGCTCTCTGCACCTGCCTTCTCGGTTCCACGTGCCAGCGGGCACATCCGAGCCTTGCAGGGAGAGAAGACGCGGATAGTCGTCTCGCAGAAAAGAACGTGGCAGGGCGAAAAGATGTTCTTCCTTTGTTCTCCTCGTCACCCAGAGTGTGGTGCTGTACTGTGAGCCTCGGCCAGCGAAAGGCTAATCCATCCAGCGTTTCTCTCCTGATTCATTTCGCTGAGCGAGAGCAGAGGAAAATCCGTGCAGAGCACACTGTGGATGCGTGCAGTACACACGCTGAAGAGCTGCTGCACGGTTAAAGTCATCGCCGGGCTTCACTTCTGTCCAGAGCGCAGAAGGCCAAGAACGAAGCAGCTGGGCACGGGCTTCATGTACTCGGTGCACCGAATTTCAAATGTCCAGCCAAGAGCTTCTTCACAAGCCGATTCAGCTCAGAATGCTCTGACTGCTTCAGAAAGGAAGGAGCAGCCCTTGCACTCCTGGACACTAGCTGGCCACAAGCAGTTTCTTACACCTTCAGCGCTGCAGAGTCCATGCAGCTCGAGCACACCCAGAAGGACACGTCCAGAAAGAAGGCGTTCTTCAAGTACCCCCCTGCTCCAAGCTGCCTTGAAACTGAGCACAACACACTGCGGCTCGGCAGCTTCCTTCTCGCATAGACGTGCCGTCACCTTTTGCACGCTCGCAGCTCCCTTGCCCACTTGCAGCAGCTGCTAGCAAAGAAAAAGGCCCCAGAAGTAAAAGCCACTGCTGGACTGCACTTTCCCCGTTGCCTCACGTCAAGCCCCAGAAACTGTCCGCTGCACTCTCTATTTCCATTCTCCGCTGCCTCTACCACTGTCATCTCTGCATCTCGAAGCATAAACCCCGGCACAATTCTTTCCAGGGAACGCTGGGAGAGAACTAGGTAGCAGCACAAGTAGCTGCAAGTGGAATTTTCTGCTTTCAACTGCTAATTCGAATCCGAAAACAAGCGAGTGGCAGCCACGCGCTTCCTCTTGCAGCCTGGGCGACGCACACACCAGCTCGCTGCTCTGCCTTCATTCTTACGCTGTTCCTAGCAGGTCGCGCTTTCGTTTTGCTGGAGACGAACCGTCGTCTACTTCTCGCCCAGAGAGCACGGTGCCGGCAGCCGAATGCTGCAGGCTGCTGCTTCTGCCGAAACACGCCTGGGCTATGCAATGTCTCTCTAGCGCTGAAGCAGCACCACATTCTCTTTGCTTTGTAGCCAGCATCTTTACGGAAAGATTCTCGGCTACGTCTGGCACAGAGAGCACTTGTAGTTCAACGGGTTTGCCCAGAGCTTGCCCCCGACGCGTGGCAACTTGTATTTGCACCACATTCCAGTGGCAGTCCTCTTTCCTTTACAGGCTGCACGGCGCCGTCAGATCGCCGTGCTCTCTGCACCTGCCTTCTCGGTTCCACGTGCCAGCGGGCACATCCGAGCCTTGCAGGGAGAGAAGACGCGGATAGTCGTCTCGCAGAAAAGAACGTGGCAGGGCGAAAAGATGTTCTTCCTTTGTTCTCCTCGTCACCCAGAGTGTGGTGCTGTACTGTGAGCCTCGGCCAGCGAAAGGCTAATCCATCCAGCGTTTCTCTCCTGATTCATTTCGCTGAGCGAGAGCAGAGGAAAATCCGTGCAGAGCACACTGTGGATGCGTGCAGTACACACGCTGAAGAGCTGCTGCACGGTTAAAGTCATCGCCGGGCTTCACTTCTGTCCAGAGCGCAGAAGGCCAAGAACGAAGCAGCTGGGCACGGGCTTCATGTACTCGGTGCACCGAATTTCAAATGTCCAGCCAAGAGCTTCTTCACAAGCCGATTCAGCTCAGAATGCTCTGACTGCTTCAGAAAGGAAGGAGCAGCCCTTGCACTCCTGGACACTAGCTGGCCACAAGCAGTTTCTTACACCTTCAGCGCTGCAGAGTCCATGCAGCTCGAGCACACCCAGAAGGACACGTCCAGAAAGAAGGCGTTCTTCAAGTACCCCCCTGCTCCAAGCTGCCTTGAAACTGAGCACAACACACTGCGGCTCGGCAGCTTCCTTCTCGCGTAGACGTGCCGTCACCTTTTGCACGCTCGCAGCTCCCTTGCCCACTTGCAGCAGCTGCTAGCAAAGAAAAAGGCCCCAGAAGTAAAAGCCACTGCTGGACTGCACTTTCCCCGTTGCCTCACGTCAAGCCCCAGAAACTGTCCGCTGCACTCTCTATTTCCATTCTCCGCTGCCTCTACCACTGTCATCTCTGCATCTCGAAGCATAAACCCCGGCACAATTCTTTCCAGGGAACGCTGGGAGAGAACTAGGTAGCAGCACAAGTAGCTGCAAGTGGAATTTTCTGCTTTCAACTGCTAATTCGAATCCGAAAACAAGCGAGTGGCAGCCACGCGCTTCCTCTTGCAGCCTGGGCGACGCACACACCAGCTCGCTGCTCTGCCTTCATTCTTACGCTGTTCCTAGCAGGTCGCGCTTTCGTTTTGCTGGAGACGAACCGCCGTCTACTTCTCGCCCAGAGAGCACGGTGCCGGCAGCCGAATGCTGCAGGCTGCTGCTTCTGCCGAAACACGCCTGGGCTATGCAATGTCTCTCTAGCGCTGAAGCAGCACCACATTCTCTTTGCTTTGTAGCCAGCATCTTTACGGAAAGATTCTCGGCTACGTCTGGCACAGAGAGCACTTGTAGTTCAACGGGTTTGCCCAGAGCTTGCCCCCGACGCGTGGCAACTTGTATTTGCACCACATTCCAGTGGCAGTCCTCTTTCCTTTACAGGCTGCACGGCGCCGTCAGATCGCCGTGCTCTCTGCACCTGCCTTCTCGGTTCCACGTGCCAGCGGGCACATCCGAGCCTTGCAGGGAGAGAAGACGCGGATAGTCGTCTCGCAGAAAAGAACGTGGCAGGGCGAAAAGATGTTCTTCCTTTGTTCTCCTCGTCACCCAGAGTGTGGTGCTGTACTGTGAGCCTCGGCCAGCGAAAGGCTAATCCATCCAGCGTTTCTCTCCTGATTCATTTCGCTGAGCGAGAGCAGAGGAAAATCCGTGCAGAGCACACTGTGGATGCGTGCAGTACACACGCTGAAGAGCTGCTGCACGGTTAAAGTCATCGCCGGGCTTCACTTCTGTCCAGAGCGCAGAAGGCCAAGAACGAAGCAGCTGGGCACGGGCTTCATGTACTCGGTGCACCGAATTTCAAATGTCCAGCCAAGAGCTTCTTCACAAGCCGATTCAGCTCAGAATGCTCTGACTGCTTCAGAAAGGAAGGAGCAGCCCTTGCACTCCTGGACACTAGCTGGCCACAAGCAGTTTCTTACACCTTCAGCGCTGCAGAGTCCATGCAGCTCGAGCACACCCAGAAGGACACGTCCAGAAAGAAGGCGTTCTTCAAGTACCCCCCTGCTCCAAGCTGCCTTGAAACTGAGCACAACACACTGCGGCTCGGCAGCTTCCTTCTCGCATAGACGTGCCGTCACCTTTTGCACGCTCGCAGCTCCCTTGCCCACTTGCAGCAGCTGCTAGCAAAGAAAAAGGCCCCAGAAGTAAAAGCCACTGCTGGACTGCACTTTCCCCGTTGCCTCACGTCAAGCCCCAGAAACTGTCCGCTGCACTCTCTATTTCCATTCTCCGCTGCCTCTACCACTGTCATCTCTGCATCTCGAAGCATAAACCCCGGCACAATTCTTTCCAGGGAACGCTGGGAGAGAACTAGGTAGCAGCACAAGTAGCTGCAAGTGGAATTTTCTGCTTTCAACTGCTAATTCGAATCCGAAAACAAGCGAGTGGCAGCCACGCGCTTCCTCTTGCAGCCTGGGCGACGCACACACCAGCTCGCTGCTCTGCCTTCATTCTTACGCTGTTCCTAGCAGGTCGCGCTTTCGTTTTGCTGGAGACGAACCGTCGTCTACTTCTCGCCCAGAGAGCACGGTGCCGGCAGCCGAATGCTGCAGGCTGCTGCTTCTGCCGAAACACGCCTGGGCTATGCAATGTCTCTCTAGCGCTGAAGCAGCACCACATTCTCTTTGCTTTGTAGCCAGCATCTTTACGGAAAGATTCTCGGCTACGTCTGGCACAGAGAGCACTTGTAGTTCAACGGGTTTGCCCAGAGCTTGCCCCCGACGCGTGGCAACTTGTATTTGCACCACATTCCAGTGGCAGTCCTCTTTCCTTTACAGGCTGCACGGCGCCGTCAGATCGCCGTGCTCTCTGCACCTGCCTTCTCGGTTCCACGTGCCAGCGGGCACATCCGAGCCTTGCAGGGAGAGAAGACGCGGATAGTCGTCTCGCAGAAAAGAACGTGGCAGGGCGAAAAGATGTTCTTCCTTTGTTCTCCTCGTCACCCAGAGTGTGGTGCTGTACTGTGAGCCTCGGCCAGCGAAAGGCTAATCCATCCAGCGTTTCTCTCCTGATTCATTTCGCTGAGCGAGAGCAGAGGAAAATCCGTGCAGAGCACACTGTGGATGCGTGCAGTACACACGCTGAAGAGCTGCTGCACGGTTAAAGTCATCGCCGGGCTTCACTTCTGTCCAGAGCGCAGAAGGCCAAGAACGAAGCAGCTGGGCACGGGCTTCATGTACTCGGTGCACCGAATTTCAAATGTCCAGCCAAGAGCTTCTTCACAAGCCGATTCAGCTCAGAATGCTCTGACTGCTTCAGAAAGGAAGGAGCAGCCCTTGCACTCCTGGACACTAGCTGGCCACAAGCAGTTTCTTACACCTTCAGCGCTGCAGAGTCCATGCAGCTCGAGCACACCCAGAAGGACACGTCCAGAAAGAAGGCGTTCTTCAAGTACCCCCCTGCTCCAAGCTGCCTTGAAACTGAGCACAACACACTGCGGCTCGGCAGCTTCCTTCTCGCATAGACGTGCCGTCACCTTTTGCACGCTCGCAGCTCCCTTGCCCACTTGCAGCAGCTGCTAGCAAAGAAAAAGGCCCCAGAAGTAAAAGCCACTGCTGGACTGCACTTTCCCCGTTGCCTCACGTCAAGCCCCAGAAACTGTCCGCTGCACTCTCTATTTCCATTCTCCGCTGCCTCTACCACTGTCATCTCTGCATCTCGAAGCATAAACCCCGGCACAATTCTTTCCAGGGAACGCTGGGAGAGAACTAGGTAGCAGCACAAGTAGCTGCAAGTGGAATTTTCTGCTTTCAACTGCTAATTCGAATCCGAAAACAAGCGAGTGGCAGCCACGCGCTTCCTCTTGCAGCCTGGGCGACGCACACACCAGCTCGCTGCTCTGCCTTCATTCTTACGCTGTTCCTAGCAGGTCGCGCTTTCGTTTTGCTGGAGACGAACCGCCGTCTACTTCTCGCCCAGAGAGCACGGTGCCGGCAGCCGAATGCTGCAGGCTGCTGCTTCTGCCGAAACACGCCTGGGCTATGCAATGTCTCTCTAGCGCTGAAGCAGCACCACATTCTCTTTGCTTTGTAGCCAGCATCTTTACGGAAAGATTCTCGGCTACGTCTGGCACAGAGAGCACTTGTAGTTCAACGGGTTTGCCCAGAGCTTGCCCCCGACGCGTGGCAACTTGTATTTGCACCACATTCCAGTGGCAGTCCTCTTTCCTTTACAGGCTGCACGGCGCCGTCAGATCGCCGTGCTCTCTGCACCTGCCTTCTCGGTTCCACGTGCCAGCGGGCACATCCGAGCCTTGCAGGGAGAGAAGACGCGGATAGTCGTCTCGCAGAAAAGAACGTGGCAGGGCGAAAAGATGTTCTTCCTTTGTTCTCCTCGTCACCCAGAGTGTGGTGCTGTACTGTGAGCCTCGGCCAGCGAAAGGCTAATCCATCCAGCGTTTCTCTCCTGATTCATTTCGCTGAGCGAGAGCAGAGGAAAATCCGTGCAGAGCACACTGTGGATGCGTGCAGTACACACGCTGAAGAGCTGCTGCACGGTTAAAGTCATCGCCGGGCTTCACTTCTGTCCAGAGCGCAGAAGGCCAAGAACGAAGCAGCTGGGCACGGGCTTCATGTACTCGGTGCACCGAATTTCAAATGTCCAGCCAAGAGCTTCTTCACAAGCCGATTCAGCTCAGAATGCTCTGACTGCTTCAGAAAGGAAGGAGCAGCCCTTGCACTCCTGGACACTAGCTGGCCACAAGCAGTTTCTTACACCTTCAGCGCTGCAGAGTCCATGCAGCTCGAGCACACCCAGAAGGACACGTCCAGAAAGAAGGCGTTCTTCAAGTACCCCCCTGCTCCAAGCTGCCTTGAAACTGAGCACAACACACTGCGGCTCGGCAGCTTCCTTCTCGCATAGACGTGCCGTCACCTTTTGCACTCTCGCAGCTCCCTTGCCCACTTGCAGCAGCTGCTAGCAAAGAAAAAGGCCCCAGAAGTAAAAGCCACTGCTGGACTGCACTTTCCCCGTTGCCTCACGTCAAGCCCCAGAAACTGTCCGCTGCACTCTCTATTTCCATTCTCCGCTGCCTCTACCACTGTCATCTCTGCATCTCGAAGCATAAACCCCGGCACAATTCTTTCCAGGGAACGCTGGGAGAGAACTAGGTAGCAGCACAAGTAGCTGCAAGTGGAATTTTCTGCTTTCAACTGCTAATTCGAATCCGAAAACAAGCGAGTGGCAGCCACGCGCTTCCTCTTGCAGCCTGGGCGACGCACACACCAGCTCGCTGCTCTGCCTTCATTCTTACGCTGTTCCTAGCAGGTCGCGCTTTCGTTTTGCTGGAGACGAACCGCCGTCTACTTCTCGCCCAGAGAGCACGGTGCCGGCAGCCGAATGCTGCAGGCTGCTGCTTCTGCCGAAACACGCCTGGGCTATGCAATGTCTCTCTAGCGCTGAAGCAGCACCACATTCTCTTTGCTTTGTAGCCAGCATCTTTACGGAAAGATTCTCGGCTACGTCTGGCACAGAGAGCACTTGTAGTTCAACGGGTTTGCCCAGAGCTTGCCCCCGACGCGTGGCAACTTGTATTTGCACCACATTCCAGTGGCAGTCCTCTTTCCTTTACAGGCTGCACGGCGCCGTCAGATCGCCGTGCTCTCTGCACCTGCCTTCTCGGTTCCACGTGCCAGCGGGCACATCCGAGCCTTGCAGGGAGAGAAGACGCGGATAGTCGTCTCGCAGAAAAGAACGTGGCAGGGCGAAAAGATGTTCTTCCTTTGTTCTCCTCGTCACCCAGAGTGTGGTGCTGTACTGTGAGCCTCGGCCAGCGAAAGGCTAATCCATCCAGCGTTTCTCTCCTGATTCATTTCGCTGAGCGAGAGCAGAGGAAAATCCGTGCAGAGCACACTGTGGATGCGTGCAGTACACACGCTGAAGAGCTGCTGCACGGTTAAAGTCATCGCCGGGCTTCACTTCTGTCCAGAGCGCAGAAGGCCAAGAACGAAGCAGCTGGGCACGGGCTTCATGTACTCGGTGCACCGAATTTCAAATGTCCAGCCAAGAGCTTCTTCACAAGCCGATTCAGCTCAGAATGCTCTGACTGCTTCAGAAAGGAAGGAGCAGCCCTTGCACTCCTGGACACTAGCTGGCCACAAGCAGTTTCTTACACCTTCAGCGCTGCAGAGTCCATGCAGCTCGAGCACACCCAGAAGGACACGTCCAGAAAGAAGGCGTTCTTCAAGTACCCCCCTGCTCCAAGCTGCCTTGAAACTGAGCACAACACACTGCGGCTCGGCAGCTTCCTTCTCGCGTAGACGTGCCGTCACCTTTTGCACGCTCGCAGCTCCCTTGCCCACTTGCAGCAGCTGCTAGCAAAGAAAAAGGCCCCAGAAGTAAAAGCCACTGCTGGACTGCACTTTCCCCGTTGCCTCACGTCAAGCCCCAGAAACTGTCCGCTGCACTCTCTATTTCCATTCTCCGCTGCCTCTACCACTGTCATCTCTGCATCTCGAAGCATAAACCCCGGCACAATTCTTTCCAGGGAACGCTGGGAGAGAACTAGGTAGCAGCACAAGTAGCTGCAAGTGGAATTTTCTGCTTTCAACTGCTAATTCGAATCCGAAAACAAGCGAGTGGCAGCCACGCGCTTCCTCTTGCAGCCTGGGCGACGCACACACCAGCTCGCTGCTCTGCCTTCATTCTTACGCTGTTCCTAGCAGGTCGCGCTTTCGTTTTGCTGGAGACGAACCGCCGTCTACTTCTCGCCCAGAGAGCACGGTGCCGGCAGCCGAATGCTGCAGGCTGCTGCTTCTGCCGAAACACGCCTGGGCTATGCAATGTCTCTCTAGCGCTGAAGCAGCACCACATTCTCTTTGCTTTGTAGCCAGCATCTTTACGGAAAGATTCTCGGCTACGTCTGGCACAGAGAGCACTTGTAGTTCAACGGGTTTGCCCAGAGCTTGCCCCCGACGCGTGGCAACTTGTATTTGCACCACATTCCAGTGGCAGTCCTCTTTCCTTTACAGGCTGCACGGCGCCGTCAGATCGCCGTGCTCTCTGCACCTGCCTTCTCGGTTCCACGTGCCAGCGGGCACATCCGAGCCTTGCAGGGAGAGAAGACGCGGATAGTCGTCTCGCAGAAAAGAACGTGGCAGGGCGAAAAGATGTTCTTCCTTTGTTCTCCTCGTCACCCAGAGTGTGGTGCTGTACTGTGAGCCTCGGCCAGCGAAAGGCTAATCCATCCAGCGTTTCTCTCCTGATTCATTTCGCTGAGCGAGAGCAGAGGAAAATCCGTGCAGAGCACACTGTGGATGCGTGCAGTACACACGCTGAAGAGCTGCTGCACGGTTAAAGTCATCGCCGGGCTTCACTTCTGTCCAGAGCGCAGAAGGCCAAGAACGAAGCAGCTGGGCACGGGCTTCATGTACTCGGTGCACCGAATTTCAAATGTCCAGCCAAGAGCTTCTTCACAAGCCGATTCAGCTCAGAATGCTCTGACTGCTTCAGAAAGGAAGGAGCAGCCCTTGCACTCCTGGACACTAGCTGGCCACAAGCAGTTTCTTACACCTTCAGCGCTGCAGAGTCCATGCAGCTCGAGCACACCCAGAAGGACACGTCCAGAAAGAAGGCGTTCTTCAAGTACCCCCCTGCTCCAAGCTGCCTTGAAACTGAGCACAACACACTGCGGCTCGGCAGCTTCCTTCTCGCGTAGACGTGCCGTCACCTTTTGCACGCTCGCAGCTCCCTTGCCCACTTGCAGCAGCTGCTAGCAAAGAAAAAGGCCCCAGAAGTAAAAGCCACTGCTGGACTGCACTTTCCCCGTTGCCTCACGTCAAGCCCCAGAAACTGTCCGCTGCACTCTCTATTTCCATTCTCCGCTGCCTCTACCACTGTCATCTCTGCATCTCGAAGCATAAACCCCGGCACAATTCTTTCCAGGGAACGCTGGGAGAGAACTAGGTAGCAGCACAAGTAGCTGCAAGTGGAATTTTCTGCTTTCAACTGCTAATTCGAATCCGAAAACAAGCGAGTGGCAGCCACGCGCTTCCTCTTGCAGCCTGGGCGACGCACACACCAGCTCGCTGCTCTGCCTTCATTCTTACGCTGTTCCTAGCAGGTCGCGCTTTCGTTTTGCTGGAGACGAACCGTCGTCTACTTCTCGCCCAGAGAGCACGGTGCCGGCAGCCGAATGCTGCAGGCTGCTGCTTCTGCCGAAACACGCCTGGGCTATGCAATGTCTCTCTAGCGCTGAAGCAGCACCACATTCTCTTTGCTTTGTAGCCAGCATCTTTACGGAAAGATTCTCGGCTACGTCTGGCACAGAGAGCACTTGTAGTTCAACGGGTTTGCCCAGAGCTTGCCCCCGACGCGTGGCAACTTGTATTTGCACCACATTCCAGTGGCAGTCCTCTTTCCTTTACAGGCTGCACGGCGCCGTCAGATCGCCGTGCTCTCTGCACCTGCCTTCTCGGTTCCACGTGCCAGCGGGCACATCCGAGCCTTGCAGGGAGAGAAGACGCGGATAGTCGTCTCGCAGAAAAGAACGTGGCAGGGCGAAAAGATGTTCTTCCTTTGTTCTCCTCGTCACCCAGAGTGTGGTGCTGTACTGTGAGCCTCGGCCAGCGAAAGGCTAATCCATCCAGCGTTTCTCTCCTGATTCATTTCGCTGAGCGAGAGCAGAGGAAAATCCGTGCAGAGCACACTGTGGATGCGTGCAGTACACACGCTGAAGAGCTGCTGCACGGTTAAAGTCATCGCCGGGCTTCACTTCTGTCCAGAGCGCAGAAGGCCAAGAACGAAGCAGCTGGGCACGGGCTTCATGTACTCGGTGCACCGAATTTCAAATGTCCAGCCAAGAGCTTCTTCACAAGCCGATTCAGCTCAGAATGCTCTGACTGCTTCAGAAAGGAAGGAGCAGCCCTTGCACTCCTGGACACTAGCTGGCCACAAGCAGTTTCTTACACCTTCAGCGCTGCAGAGTCCATGCAGCTCGAGCACACCCAGAAGGACACGTCCAGAAAGAAGGCGTTCTTCAAGTACCCCCCTGCTCCAAGCTGCCTTGAAACTGAGCACAACACACTGCGGCTCGGCAGCTTCCTTCTCGCGTAGACGTGCCGTCACCTTTTGCACGCTCGCAGCTCCCTTGCCCACTTGCAGCAGCTGCTAGCAAAGAAAAAGGCCCCAGAAGTAAAAGCCACTGCTGGACTGCACTTTCCCCGTTGCCTCACGTCAAGCCCCAGAAACTGTCCGCTGCACTCTCTATTTCCATTCTCCGCTGCCTCTACCACTGTCATCTCTGCATCTCGAAGCATAAACCCCGGCACAATTCTTTCCAGGGAACGCTGGGAGAGAACTAGGTAGCAGCACAAGTAGCTGCAAGTGGAATTTTCTGCTTTCAACTGCTAATTCGAATCCGAAAACAAGCGAGTGGCAGCCACGCGCTTCCTCTTGCAGCCTGGGCGACGCACACACCAGCTCGCTGCTCTGCCTTCATTCTTACGCTGTTCCTAGCAGGTCGCGCTTTCGTTTTGCTGGAGACGAACCGTCGTCTACTTCTCGCCCAGAGAGCACGGTGCCGGCAGCCGAATGCTGCAGGCTGCTGCTTCTGCCGAAACACGCCTGGGCTATGCAATGTCTCTCTAGCGCTGAAGCAGCACCACATTCTCTTTGCTTTGTAGCCAGCATCTTTACGGAAAGATTCTCGGCTACGTCTGGCACAGAGAGCACTTGTAGTTCAACGGGTTTGCCCAGAGCTTGCCCCCGACGCGTGGCAACTTGTATTTGCACCACATTCCAGTGGCAGTCCTCTTTCCTTTACAGGCTGCACGGCGCCGTCAGATCGCCGTGCTCTCTGCACCTGCCTTCTCGGTTCCACGTGCCAGCGGGCACATCCGAGCCTTGCAGGGAGAGAAGACGCGGATAGTCGTCTCGCAGAAAAGAACGTGGCAGGGCGAAAAGATGTTCTTCCTTTGTTCTCCTCGTCACCCAGAGTGTGGTGCTGTACTGTGAGCCTCGGCCAGCGAAAGGCTAATCCATCCAGCGTTTCTCTCCTGATTCATTTCGCTGAGCGAGAGCAGAGGAAAATCCGTGCAGAGCACACTGTGGATGCGTGCAGTACACACGCTGAAGAGCTGCTGCACGGTTAAAGTCATCGCCGGGCTTCACTTCTGTCCAGAGCGCAGAAGGCCAAGAACGAAGCAGCTGGGCACGGGCTTCATGTACTCGGTGCACCGAATTTCAAATGTCCAGCCAAGAGCTTCTTCACAAGCCGATTCAGCTCAGAATGCTCTGACTGCTTCAGAAAGGAAGGAGCAGCCCTTGCACTCCTGGACACTAGCTGGCCACAAGCAGTTTCTTACACCTTCAGCGCTGCAGAGTCCATGCAGCTCGAGCACACCCAGAAGGACACGTCCAGAAAGAAGGCGTTCTTCAAGTACCCCCCTGCTCCAAGCTGCCTTGAAACTGAGCACAACACACTGCGGCTCGGCAGCTTCCTTCTCGCGTAGACGTGCCGTCACCTTTTGCACGCTCGCAGCTCCCTTGCCCACTTGCAGCAGCTGCTAGCAAAGAAAAAGGCCCCAGAAGTAAAAGCCACTGCTGGACTGCACTTTCCCCGTTGCCTCACGTCAAGCCCCAGAAACTGTCCGCTGCACTCTCTATTTCCATTCTCCGCTGCCTCTACCACTGTCATCTCTGCATCTCGAAGCATAAACCCCGGCACAATTCTTTCCAGGGAACGCTGGGAGAGAACTAGGTAGCAGCACAAGTAGCTGCAAGTGGAATTTTCTGCTTTCAACTGCTAATTCGAATCCGAAAACAAGCGAGTGGCAGCCACGCGCTTCCTCTTGCAGCCTGGGCGACGCACACACCAGCTCGCTGCTCTGCCTTCATTCTTACGCTGTTCCTAGCAGGTCGCGCTTTCGTTTTGCTGGAGACGAACCGTCGTCTACTTCTCGCCCAGAGAGCACGGTGCCGGCAGCCGAATGCTGCAGGCTGCTGCTTCTGCCGAAACACGCCTGGGCTATGCAATGTCTCTCTAGCGCTGAAGCAGCACCACATTCTCTTTGCTTTGTAGCCAGCATCTTTACGGAAAGATTCTCGGCTACGTCTGGCACAGAGAGCACTTGTAGTTCAACGGGTTTGCCCAGAGCTTGCCCCCGACGCGTGGCAACTTGTATTTGCACCACATTCCAGTGGCAGTCCTCTTTCCTTTACAGGCTGCACGGCGCCGTCAGATCGCCGTGCTCTCTGCACCTGCCTTCTCGGTTCCACGTGCCAGCGGGCACATCCGAGCCTTGCAGGGAGAGAAGACGCGGATAGTCGTCTCGCAGAAAAGAACGTGGCAGGGCGAAAAGATGTTCTTCCTTTGTTCTCCTCGTCACCCAGAGTGTGGTGCTGTACTGTGAGCCTCGGCCAGCGAAAGGCTAATCCATCCAGCGTTTCTCTCCTGATTCATTTCGCTGAGCGAGAGCAGAGGAAAATCCGTGCAGAGCACACTGTGGATGCGTGCAGTACACACGCTGAAGAGCTGCTGCACGGTTAAAGTCATCGCCGGGCTTCACTTCTGTCCAGAGCGCAGAAGGCCAAGAACGAAGCAGCTGGGCACGGGCTTCATGTACTCGGTGCACCGAATTTCAAATGTCCAGCCAAGAGCTTCTTCACAAGCCGATTCAGCTCAGAATGCTCTGACTGCTTCAGAAAGGAAGGAGCAGCCCTTGCACTCCTGGACACTAGCTGGCCACAAGCAGTTTCTTACACCTTCAGCGCTGCAGAGTCCATGCAGCTCGAGCACACCCAGAAGGACACGTCCAGAAAGAAGGCGTTCTTCAAGTACCCCCCTGCTCCAAGCTGCCTTGAAACTGAGCACAACACACTGCGGCTCGGCAGCTTCCTTCTCGCATAGACGTGCCGTCACCTTTTGCACGCTCGCAGCTCCCTTGCCCACTTGCAGCAGCTGCTAGCAAAGAAAAAGGCCCCAGAAGTAAAAGCCACTGCTGGACTGCACTTTCCCCGTTGCCTCACGTCAAGCCCCAGAAACTGTCCGCTGCACTCTCTATTTCCATTCTCCGCTGCCTCTACCACTGTCATCTCTGCATCTCGAAGCATAAACCCCGGCACAATTCTTTCCAGGGAACGCTGGGAGAGAACTAGGTAGCAGCACAAGTAGCTGCAAGTGGAATTTTCTGCTTTCAACTGCTAATTCGAATCCGAAAACAAGCGAGTGGCAGCCACGCGCTTCCTCTTGCAGCCTGGGCGACGCACACACCAGCTCGCTGCTCTGCCTTCATTCTTACGCTGTTCCTAGCAGGTCGCGCTTTCGTTTTGCTGGAGACGAACCGTCGTCTACTTCTCGCCCAGAGAGCACGGTGCCGGCAGCCGAATGCTGCAGGCTGCTGCTTCTGCCGAAACACGCCTGGGCTATGCAATGTCTCTCTAGCGCTGAAGCAGCACCACATTCTCTTTGCTTTGTAGCCAGCATCTTTACGGAAAGATTCTCGGCTACGTCTGGCACAGAGAGCACTTGTAGTTCAACGGGTTTGCCCAGAGCTTGCCCCCGACGCGTGGCAACTTGTATTTGCACCACATTCCAGTGGCAGTCCTCTTTCCTTTACAGGCTGCACGGCGCCGTCAGATCGCCGTGCTCTCTGCACCTGCCTTCTCGGTTCCACGTGCCAGCGGGCACATCCGAGCCTTGCAGGGAGAGAAGACGCGGATAGTCGTCTCGCAGAAAAGAACGTGGCAGGGCGAAAAGATGTTCTTCCTTTGTTCTCCTCGTCACCCAGAGTGTGGTGCTGTACTGTGAGCCTCGGCCAGCGAAAGGCTAATCCATCCAGCGTTTCTCTCCTGATTCATTTCGCTGAGCGAGAGCAGAGGAAAATCCGTGCAGAGCACACTGTGGATGCGTGCAGTACACACGCTGAAGAGCTGCTGCACGGTTAAAGTCATCGCCGGGCTTCACTTCTGTCCAGAGCGCAGAAGGCCAAGAACGAAGCAGCTGGGCACGGGCTTCATGTACTCGGTGCACCGAATTTCAAATGTCCAGCCAAGAGCTTCTTCACAAGCCGATTCAGCTCAGAATGCTCTGACTGCTTCAGAAAGGAAGGAGCAGCCCTTGCACTCCTGGACACTAGCTGGCCACAAGCAGTTTCTTACACCTTCAGCGCTGCAGAGTCCATGCAGCTCGAGCACACCCAGAAGGACACGTCCAGAAAGAAGGCGTTCTTCAAGTACCCCCCTGCTCCAAGCTGCCTTGAAACTGAGCACAACACACTGCGGCTCGGCAGCTTCCTTCTCGCATAGACGTGCCGTCACCTTTTGCACGCTCGCAGCTCCCTTGCCCACTTGCAGCAGCTGCTAGCAAAGAAAAAGGCCCCAGAAGTAAAAGCCACTGCTGGACTGCACTTTCCCCGTTGCCTCACGTCAAGCCCCAGAAACTGTCCGCTGCACTCTCTATTTCCATTCTCCGCTGCCTCTACCACTGTCATCTCTGCATCTCGAAGCATAAACCCCGGCACAATTCTTTCCAGGGAACGCTGGGAGAGAACTAGGTAGCAGCACAAGTAGCTGCAAGTGGAATTTTCTGCTTTCAACTGCTAATTCGAATCCGAAAACAAGCGAGTGGCAGCCACGCGCTTCCTCTTGCAGCCTGGGCGACGCACACACCAGCTCGCTGCTCTGCCTTCATTCTTACGCTGTTCCTAGCAGGTCGCGCTTTCGTTTTGCTGGAGACGAACCGTCGTCTACTTCTCGCCCAGAGAGCACGGTGCCGGCAGCCGAATGCTGCAGGCTGCTGCTTCTGCCGAAACACGCCTGGGCTATGCAATGTCTCTCTAGCGCTGAAGCAGCACCACATTCTCTTTGCTTTGTAGCCAGCATCTTTACGGAAAGATTCTCGGCTACGTCTGGCACAGAGAGCACTTGTAGTTCAACGGGTTTGCCCAGAGCTTGCCCCCGACGCGTGGCAACTTGTATTTGCACCACATTCCAGTGGCAGTCCTCTTTCCTTTACAGGCTGCACGGCGCCGTCAGATCGCCGTGCTCTCTGCACCTGCCTTCTCGGTTCCACGTGCCAGCGGGCACATCCGAGCCTTGCAGGGAGAGAAGACGCGGATAGTCGTCTCGCAGAAAAGAACGTGGCAGGGCGAAAAGATGTTCTTCCTTTGTTCTCCTCGTCACCCAGAGTGTGGTGCTGTACTGTGAGCCTCGGCCAGCGAAAGGCTAATCCATCCAGCGTTTCTCTCCTGATTCATTTCGCTGAGCGAGAGCAGAGGAAAATCCGTGCAGAGCACACTGTGGATGCGTGCAGTACACACGCTGAAGAGCTGCTGCACGGTTAAAGTCATCGCCGGGCTTCACTTCTGTCCAGAGCGCAGAAGGCCAAGAACGAAGCAGCTGGGCACGGGCTTCATGTACTCGGTGCACCGAATTTCAAATGTCCAGCCAAGAGCCTTCTTCACAAGCCGATTCAGCTCAGAATGCTCTGACTGCTTCAGAAAGGAAGGAGCAGCCCTTGCACTCCTGGACACTAGCTGGCCACAAGCAGTTTCTTACACCTTCAGCGCTGCAGAGTCCATGCAGCTCGAGCACACCCAGAAGGACACGTCCAGAAAGAAGGCGTTCTTCAAGTACCCCCCTGCTCCAAGCTGCCTTGAAACTGAGCACAACACACTGCGGCTCGGCAGCTTCCTTCTCGCGTAGACGTGCCGTCACCTTTTGCACGCTCGCAGCTCCCTTGCCCACTTGCAGCAGCTGCTAGCAAAGAAAAAGGCCCCAGAAGTAAAAGCCACTGCTGGACTGCACTTTCCCCGTTGCCTCACGTCAAGCCCCAGAAACTGTCCGCTGCACTCTCTATTTCCATTCTCCGCTGCCTCTACCACTGTCATCTCTGCATCTCGAAGCATAAACCCCGGCACAATTCTTTCCAGGGAACGCTGGGAGAGAACTAGGTAGCAGCACAAGTAGCTGCAAGTGGAATTTTCTGCTTTCAACTGCTAATTCGAATCCGAAAACAAGCGAGTGGCAGCCACGCGCTTCCTCTTGCAGCCTGGGCGACGCACACACCAGCTCGCTGCTCTGCCTTCATTCTTACGCTGTTCCTAGCAGGTCGCGCTTTCGTTTTGCTGGAGACGAACCGCCGTCTACTTCTCGCCCAGAGAGCACGGTGCCGGCAGCCGAATGCTGCAGGCTGCTGCTTCTGCCGAAACACGCCTGGCTATGCAATGTCTCTCTAGCGCTGAAGCAGCACCACATTCTCTTTGCTTGTAGCCAGCATCTTTACGGAAAGATTCTCGGCTACGTCTGGCACAGAGAGCACTTGTAGTTCAACGGGTTTGCCCAGAGCTTGCCCCCGACGCGTGGCAACTTGTATTTGCACCACATTCCAGTGGCAGTCCTCTTTCCTTTACAGGCTGCACGGCGCCGTCAGATCGCCGTGCTCTCTGCACCTGCCTTCTCGGTTCCACGTGCCAGCGGGCACATCCGAGCCTTGCAGGAGAGAAGACGCGGATAGTCGTCTCGCAGAAAAGAACGTGGCAGGGCGAAAAGATGTTCTTCCTTTGTTCTCCTCGTCACCCAGAGTGTGGTGCTGTACTGTGAGCCTCGGCCAGCGAAAGGCTAATCCATCCAGCGTTTCTCTCCTGATTCATTTCGCTGAGCGAGAGCAGAGGAAAATCCGTGCAGAGCACACTGTGGATGCGTGCAGTACACACGCTGAAGAGCTGCTGCACGGTTAAAGTCATCGCCGGGCTTCACTTCTGTCCAGAGCGCAGAAGGCCAAGAACGAAGCAGCTGGGCACGGGCTTCATGTACTCGGTGCACCGAATTTCAAATGTCCAGCCAAGAGCTTCTTCACAAGCCGATTCAGCTCAGAATGCTCTGACTGCTTCAGAAAGGAAGGAGCAGCCCTTGCACTCCTGGACACTAGCTGGCCACAAGCAGTTTCTTACACCTTCAGCGCTGCAGAGTCCATGCAGCTCGAGCACACCCAGAAGGACACGTCCAGAAAGAAGGCGTTCTTCAAGTACCCCCCTGCTCCAAGCTGCCTTGAAACTGAGCACAACACACTGCGGCTCGGCAGCTTCCTTCTCGCGTAGACGTGCCGTCACCTTTTGCACGCTCGCAGCTCCCTTGCCCACTTGCAGCAGCTGCTAGCAAAGAAAAAGGCCCCAGAAGTAAAAGCCACTGCTGGACTGCACTTTCCCCGTTGCCTCACGTCAAGCCCCAGAAACTGTCCGCTGCACTCTCTATTTCCATTCTCCGCTGCCTCTACCACTGTCATCTCTGCATCTCGAAGCATAAACCCGGCACAATTCTTTCCAGGGAACGCTGGGAGAGAACTAGGTAGCAGCACAAGTAGCTGCAAGTGGAATTTTCTGCTTTCAACTGCTAATTCGAATCCGAAAACAAGCGAGTGGCAGCCACGCGCTTCCTCTTGCAGCCTGGGCGACGCACACACCAGCTCGCTGCTCTGCCTTCATTCTTACGCTGTTCCTAGCAGGTCGCGCTTTCGTTTTGCTGGAGACGAACCGTCGTCTACTTCTCGCCCAGAGAGCACGGTGCCGGCAGCCGAATGCTGCAGGCTGCTGCTTCTGCCGAAACACGCCTGGGCTATGCAATGTCTCTCTAGCGCTGAAGCAGCACCACATTCTCTTTGCTTTGTAGCCAGCATCTTTACGGAAAGATTCTCGGCTACGTCTGGCACAGAGAGCACTTGTAGTTCAACGGGTTTGCCCAGAGCTTGCCCCCGACGCGTGGCAACTTGTATTTGCACCACATTCCAGTGGCAGTCCTCTTTCCTTTACAGGCTGCACGGCGCCGTCAGATCGCCGTGCTCTCTGCACCTGCCTTCTCGGTTCCACGTGCCAGCGGGCACATCCGAGCCTTGCAGGGAGAGAAGACGCGGATAGTCGTCTCGCAGAAAAGAACGTGGCAGGGCGAAAAGATGTTCTTCCTTTGTTCTCCTCGTCACCCAGAGTGTGGTGCTGTACTGTGAGCCTCGGCCAGCGAAAGGCTAATCCATCCAGCGTTTCTCTCCTGATTCATTTCGCTGAGCGAGAGCAGAGGAAAATCCGTGCAGAGCACACTGTGGATGCGTGCAGTACACACGCTGAAGAGCTGCTGCACGGTTAAAGTCATCGCCGGGCTTCACTTCTGTCCAGAGCGCAGAAGGCCAAGAACGAAGCAGCTGGGCACGGGCTTCATGTACTCGGTGCACCGAATTTCAAATGTCCAGCCAAGAGCTTCTTCACAAGCCGATTCAGCTCAGAATGCTCTGACTGCTTCAGAAAGGAAGGAGCAGCCCTTGCACTCCTGGACACTAGCTGGCCACAAGCAGTTTCTTACACCTTCAGCGCTGCAGAGTCCATGCAGCTCGAGCACACCCAGAAGGACACGTCCAGAAAGAAGGCGTTCTTCAAGTACCCCCCTGCTCCAAGCTGCCTTGAAACTGAGCACAACACACTGCGGCTCGGCAGCTTCCTTCTCGCATAGACGTGCCGTCACCTTTTGCACGCTCGCAGCTCCCTTGCCCACTTGCAGCAGCTGCTAGCAAAGAAAAAGGCCCCAGAAGTAAAAGCCACTGCTGGACTGCACTTTCCCCGTTGCCTCACGTCAAGCCCCAGAAACTGTCCGCTGCACTCTCTATTTCCATTCTCCGCTGCCTCTACCACTGTCATCTCTGCATCTCGAAGCATAAACCCCGGCACAATTCTTTCCAGGGAACGCTGGGAGAGAACTAGGTAGCAGCACAAGTAGCTGCAAGTGGAATTTTCTGCTTTCAACTGCTAATTCGAATCCGAAAACAAGCGAGTGGCAGCCACGCGCTTCCTCTTGCAGCCTGGGCGACGCACACACCAGCTCGCTGCTCTGCCTTCATTCTTACGCTGTTCCTAGCAGGTCGCGCTTTCGTTTTGCTGGAGACGAACCGTCGTCTACTTCTCGCCCAGAGAGCACGGTGCCGGCAGCCGAATGCTGCAGGCTGCTGCTTCTGCCGAAACACGCCTGGGCTAT
>NW_028120410.1:0-59449 GCF_965178545.1 Coloeus monedula
ACGGAAGGTTTAGGAAGCTGCTTCTGGCCAGCTTGTGTCCACGAGTGCAAGGGCTGCGCCTTCCTTTCGGAAGCAGCCAGAGCCTTCTCAGCTGCAGCTGCTTGTGAAGCAGCTCTTGGCTGGACATTTGAAATTGGCTCCCCTGAGTACATGAGCCCGGTGCGCAGCTGCTTGCTTCTTCGCCTTCTGTGCTCTGGGCAGAAGTGAAGCCCAGCCATGGCTTGGAGCTTTGCCGCTCTTCAGCGTGAACACTGCACGCAGCCACAGTGTGCTGCTGTGCAGGGATTTTCCTCAGCTCAACGGACTACAAGCATTTTCTTGCCGTTTCACCGAGTCCAAGCTGTCCGTGGAGCTCTCGCTCAGCGAAATGCGTTTGGAGAGAAACACTTGCTGCAGTAGCTTTTCGCCGGGCAAGACTTTCAACACAGCACCCCAATTCGGGCAAGGAGCAGGAGAAAGGAAGAGCATCTTTTCGTCCTGGCACGTTCTTCTGGGCGACACGCCTATCCGCCTCTTGGCTCCCTGCAAGGCTGTAAAGCTTGGCGGGGGTACTTGCAAGTGAGAAGGCAGGTGCAGAGAGCACCGCCATCTGCCAGCGCTGTGCAGGCTGTAAGGGAAAGAGGGCTCCCACTAGGATGTGCTGCAAATACAGGTTTCCAGGCGTCGAGGGTAAGCTCCGGGGAAGCTCGTTGACCTCAACCTGTTCTCTGGGCGAGACTTAGCTGAGAAGCTTTCCGTTCAGATTCAGGCTGCAAGGCAGAGCGAATGTGCTGCTCCCTAGCGCTGAGAGAGAAAGTGCAGAGCCCAGGCGTGTTTGGGCAGAGGCAGCAGGCTGGAGCATTTCTCTGCCGGCACCGTGCTCTCTGGGCGACAAGTAGACACCGCTTCCACTCCGGCACAATGAAGGCGCAGAGCACGGAGCTGCTATGCGCACGGCACAGGCTGCAAGAGGAAGCGTGGCTGCCTCTCGCTTGTGTGCGGATTCACGTTAGCACTTGAAAACAGAAAGTTCCACCTGCGGCTACTTGTGCTGCTACCTATTTCTCTTCCAGCTTTCCCTGGAAAGCATTGTGCCCAGCTTTATGCTCGGAGATGCAGAGCTGACAGTGGTAGATGCAGCGGAGACTGGAAATACAGAGTGCAGCCGAGAGTTTCTGCTGCTTTGACGTGAGGCAAGGGGAAAGTGCAGCCCAGCAGAGGCTTTGACTTCTGGAGCCTTTTTCTTTGGCAGCAGCTGCTGCAAGCGGGCAAGGGAGCTGCGAGAGTGAAGAAGGGGACGGTCGGTCTATGGGAGAAGGAAGCTGCCGAGGCGCAGTGTGTTGTGCTCAGTTTCAAGGCTGCCTGGAGGAGGGGGGGGACTTGAAGAACGCCTTCTTTCTGGACGCCTCCTTCTGCCTGGGCTCCAGCTGCATGCACTCTGCAGCACGGAAGGTTTAGGAAGCTGCTTCTGGCCAGCTTGTGTCCACGAGTGCAAGGGCTGCGCCTTCCTTTCGGAAGCAGCCAGAGCCTTCTCAGCTGCAGCTGCTTGTGAAGCAGCTCTTGGCTGGACATTTGAAATTGGCTCCCCTGAGTACATGAGCCCGGTGCGCAGCTGCTTGCTTCTTCGCCTTCTGTGCTCTGGGCAGAAGTGAAGCCCAGCCATGGCTTGGAGCTTTGCCGCTCTTCAGCGTGAACACTGCACGCAGCCACAGTGTGCTGCTGTGCAGGGATTTTCCTCAGCTCAACGGACTACAAGCATTTTCTTGCCGTTTCACCGAGTCCAAGCTGTCCGTGGAGCTCTCGCTCAGCGAAATGCGTTTGGAGAGAAACACTTGCTGCAGTAGCTTTTCGCTGGGCAAGACTTTCAACACAGCACCCCAATTCGGGCAAGGAGCAGGAGAAAGGAAGAGCATCTTTTCGTCCTGGCACGTTCTTCTGGGCGACACGCCTATCCGCCTCTTGGCTCCCTGCAAGGCTGTAAAGCTTGGCGGGGGTACTTGCAAGTGAGAAGGCAGGTGCAGAGAGCACCGCCATCTGCCAGCGCTGTGCAGGCTGTAAGGGAAAGAGGGCTCCCACTAGGATGTGCTGCAAATACAGGTTTCCAGGCGTCGAGGGTAAGCTCCGGGAAGCTCGTTGACCTCAACCTGTTCTCTGGGCGAGACTTAGCTGAGAAGCTTTCCGTTCAGATTCAGGCTGCAAGGCAGAGCGAATGTGCTGCTCCCTAGCGCTGAGAGAGAAAGTGCAGAGCCCAGGCGTGTTTGGGCAGAGGCAGCAGCCTGGAGCATTTCTCTGGCGGCACCGTGCTCTCTGGGCGACAAGTAGACACCGCTTCCACTCCGGCACAATGAAGGCGCAGAGCACGGAGCTGCTATGCGCACGGCACAGGCTGCAAGAGGAAGCGTGGCTGCCTCTCGCTTGTGTGCGGATTCACGTTAGCACTTGAAAACAGAAAGTTCCACCTGCGGCTACTTGTGCTGCTACCTATTTCTCTTCCAGCTTTCCCTGGAAAGCATTGTGCCCAGCTTTATGCTCGGAGATGCAGAGCTGACAGTGGTAGATGCAGCGGAGACTGGAAATACAGAGTGCAGCCGAGAGTTTCTGCTGCTTTGACGTGAGGCAAGGGGAAAGTGCAGCCCAGCAGAGGCTTTGACTTCTGGAGCCTTTTTCTTTGGCAGCAGCTGCTGCAAGCGGGCAAGGGAGCTGCGAGAGTGAAGAAGGGGACGGTCGGTCTATGGGAGAAGGAAGCTGCCGAGGCGCAGTGTGTTGTGCTCAGTTTCAAGGCTGCCTGGAGGAGGGGGGGGACTTGAAGAACGCCTTCTTTCTGGACGCCTCCTTCTGCCTGGGCTCCAGCTGCATGCACTCTGCAGCACGGAAGGTTTAGGAAGCTGCTTCTGGCCAGCTTGTGTCCACGAGTGCAAGGGCTGCGCCTTCCTTTCGGAAGCAGCCAGAGCCTTCTCAGCTGCAGCTGCTTGTGAAGCAGCTCTTGGCTGGACATTTGAAATTGGCTCCCCTGAGTACATGAGCCCGGTGCGCAGCTGCTTGCTTCTTCGCCTTCTGTGCTCTGGGCAGAAGTGAAGCCCAGCCATGGCTTGGAGCTTTGCCGCTCTTCAGCGTGAACACTGCACGCAGCCACAGTGTGCTGCTGTGCAGGGATTTTCCTCAGCTCAACGGACTACAAGCATTTTCTTGCCGTTTCACCGAGTCCAAGCTGTCCGTGGAGCTCTCGCTCAGCGAAATGCGTTTGGAGAGAAACACTTGCTGCAGTAGCTTTTCGCTGGGCAAGACTTTCAACACAGCACCCCAATTCGGGCAAGGAGCAGGAGAAAGGAAGAGCATCTTTTCGTCCTGGCACGTTCTTCTGGGCGACACGCCTATCCGCCTCTTGGCTCCCTGCAAGGCTGTAAAGCTTGGCGGGGGTACTTGCAAGTGAGAAGGCAGGTGCAGAGAGCACCGCCATCTGCCAGCGCTGTGCAGGCTGTAAGGGAAAGAGGGCTCCCACTAGGATGTGCTGCAAATACAGGTTTCCAGGCGTCGAGGGTAAGCTCCGGGGAAGCTCGTTGACCTCAACCTGTTCTCTGGGCGAGACTTAGCTGAGAAGCTTTCCGTTCAGATTCAGGCTGCAAGGCAGAGCGAATGTGCTGCTCCCTAGCGCTGAGAGAGAAAGTGCAGAGCCCAGGCGTGTTTGGGCAGAGGCAGCAGCCTGGAGCATTTCTCTGGCGGCACCGTGCTCTCTGGGCGACAAGTAGACACCGCTTCCACTCCGGCACAATGAAGGCGCAGAGCACGGAGCTGCTATGCGCACGGCACAGGCTGCAAGAGGAAGCGTGGCTGCCTCTCGCTTGTGTGCGGATTCACGTTAGCACTTGAAAACAGAAAGTTCCACCTGCGGCTACTTGTGCTGCTACCTATTTCTCTTCCAGCTTTCCCTGGAAAGCATTGTGCCCAGCTTTATGCTCGGAGATGCAGAGCTGACAGTGGTAGATGCAGCGGAGACTGGAAATACAGAGTGCAGCCGAGAGTTTCTGCTGCTTTGACGTGAGGCAAGGGGAAAGTGCAGCCCAGCAGAGGCTTTGACTTCTGGAGCCTTTTTCTTTGGCAGCAGCTGCTGCAAGCGGGCAAGGGAGCTGCGAGAGTGAAGAAGGGGACGGTCGGTCTATGGGAGAAGGAAGCTGCCGAGGCGCAGTGTGTTGTGCTCAGTTTCAAGGCTGCCTGGAGGAGGGGGGGGACTTGAAGAACGCCTTCTTTCTGGACGCCTCCTTCTGCCTGGGCTCCAGCTGCATGCACTCTGCAGCACGGAAGGTTTAGGAAGCTGCTTCTGGCCAGCTTGTGTCCACGAGTGCAAGGGCTGCGCCTTCCTTTCGGAAGCAGCCAGAGCCTTCTCAGCTGCAGCTGCTTGTGAAGCAGCTCTTGGCTGGACATTTGAAATTGGCTCCCCTGAGTACATGAGCCCGGTGCGCAGCTGCTTGCTTCTTCGCCTTCTGTGCTCTGGGCAGAAGTGAAGCCCAGCCATGGCTTGGAGCTTTGCCGCTCTTCAGCGTGAACACTGCACGCAGCCACAGTGTGCTGCTGTGCAGGGATTTTCCTCAGCTCAACGGACTACAAGCATTTTCTTGCCGTTTCACCGAGTCCAAGCTGTCCGTGGAGCTCTCGCTCAGCGAAATGCGTTTGGAGAGAAACACTTGCTGCAGTAGCTTTTCGCTGGGCAAGACTTTCAACACAGCACCCCAATTCGGGCAAGGAGCAGGAGAAAGGAAGAGCATCTTTTCGTCCTGGCACGTTCTTCTGGGCGACACGCCTATCCGCCTCTTGGCTCCCTGCAAGGCTGTAAAGCTTGGCGGGGGTACTTGCAAGTGAGAAGGCAGGTGCAGAGAGCACCGCCATCTGCCAGCGCTGTGCAGGCTGTAAGGGAAAGAGGGCTCCCACTAGGATGTGCTGCAAATACAGGTTTCCAGGCGTCGAGGGTAAGCTCCGGGGAAGCTCGTTGACCTCAACCTGTTCTCTGGGCGAGACTTAGCTGAGAAGCTTTCCGTTCAGATTCAGGCTGCAAGGCAGAGCGAATGTGCTGCTCCCTAGCGCTGAGAGAGAAAGTGCAGAGCCCAGGCGTGTTTGGGCAGAGGCAGCAGCCTGGAGCATTTCTCTGGCGGCACCGTGCTCTCTGGGCGACAAGTAGACACCGCTTCCACTCCGGCACAATGAAGGCGCAGAGCACGGAGCTGCTATGCGCACGGCACAGGCTGCAAGAGGAAGCGTGGCTGCCTCTCGCTTGTGTGCGGATTCACGTTAGCACTTGAAAACAGAAAGTTCCACCTGCGGCTACTTGTGCTGCTACCTATTTCTCTTCCAGCTTTCCCTGGAAAGCATTGTGCCCAGCTTTATGCTCGGAGATGCAGAGCTGACAGTGGTAGATGCAGCGGAGACTGGAAATACAGAGTGCAGCCGAGAGTTTCTGCTGCTTTGACGTGAGGCAAGGGGAAAGTGCAGCCCAGCAGAGGCTTTGACTTCTGGAGCCTTTTTCTTTGGCAGCAGCTGCTGCAAGCGGGCAAGGGAGCTGCGAGAGTGAAGAAGGGGACGGTCGGTCTATGGGAGAAGGAAGCTGCCGAGGCGCAGTGTGTTGTGCTCAGTTTCAAGGCTGCCTGGAGGAGGGGGGGGACTTGAAGAACGCCTTCTTTCTGGACGCCTCCTTCTGCCTGGGCTCCAGCTGCATGCACTCTGCAGCACGGAAGGTTTAGGAAGCTGCTTCTGGCCAGCTTGTGTCCACGAGTGCAAGGGCTGCGCCTTCCTTTCGGAAGCAGCCAGAGCCTTCTCAGCTGCAGCTGCTTGTGAAGCAGCTCTTGGCTGGACATTTGAAATTGGCTCCCCTGAGTACATGAGCCCGGTGCGCAGCTGCTTGCTTCTTCGCCTTCTGTGCTCTGGGCAGAAGTGAAGCCCAGCCATGGCTTGGAGCTTTGCCGCTCTTCAGCGTGAACACTGCACGCAGCCACAGTGTGCTGCTGTGCAGGGATTTTCCTCAGCTCAACGGACTACAAGCATTTTCTTGCCGTTTCACCGAGTCCAAGCTGTCCGTGGAGCTCTCGCTCAGCGAAATGCGTTTGGAGAGAAACACTTGCTGCAGTAGCTTTTCGCCGGGCAAGACTTTCAACACAGCACCCCAATTCGGGCAAGGAGCAGGAGAAAGGAAGAGCATCTTTTCGTCCTGGCACGTTCTTCTGGGCGACACGCCTATCCGCCTCTTGGCTCCCTGCAAGGCTGTAAAGCTTGGCGGGGGTACTTGCAAGTGAGAAGGCAGGTGCAGAGAGCACCGCCATCTGCCAGCGCTGTGCAGGCTGTAAGGGAAAGAGGGCTCCCACTAGGATGTGCTGCAAATACAGGTTTCCAGGCGTCGAGGGTAAGCTCCGGGGAAGCTCGTTGACCTCAACCTGTTCTCTGGGCGAGACTTAGCTGAGAAGCTTTCCGTTCAGATTCAGGCTGCAAGGCAGAGCGAATGTGCTGCTCCCTAGCGCTGAGAGAGAAAGTGCAGAGCCCAGGCGTGTTTGGGCAGAGGCAGCAGGCTGGAGCATTTCTCTGGCGGCACCGTGCTCTCTGGGCGACAAGTAGACACCGCTTCCACTCCGGCACAATGAAGGCGCAGAGCACGGAGCTGCTATGCGCACGGCACAGGCTGCAAGAGGAAGCGTGGCTGCCTCTCGCTTGTGTGCGGATTCACGTTAGCACTTGAAAACAGAAAGTTCCACCTGCGGCTACTTGTGCTGCTACCTATTTCTCTTCCAGCTTTCCCTGGAAAGCATTGTGCCCAGCTTTATGCTCGGAGATGCAGAGCTGACAGTGGTAGATGCAGCGGAGACTGGAAATACAGAGTGCAGCCGAGAGTTTCTGCTGCTTTGACGTGAGGCAAGGGGAAAGTGCAGCCCAGCAGAGGCTTTGACTTCTGGAGCCTTTTTCTTTGGCAGCAGCTGCTGCAAGCGGGCAAGGGAGCTGCGAGAGTGAAGAAGGGGACGGTCGGTCTATGGGAGAAGGAAGCTGCCGAGGCGCAGTGTGTTGTGCTCAGTTTCAAGGCTGCCTGGAGGAGGGGGGGTACTTGAAGAACGCCTTCTTTCTGGACGCCTCCTTCTGCCTGGGCTCCAGCTGCATGCACTCTGCAGCACGGAAGGTTTAGGAAGCTGCTTCTGGCCAGCTTGTGTCCACGAGTGCAAGGGCTGCGCCTTCCTTTCGGAAGCAGCCAGAGCCTTCTCAGCTGCAGCTGCTTGTGAAGCAGCTCTTGGCTGGACATTTGAAATTGGCTCCCCTGAGTACATGAGCCCGGTGCGCAGCTGCTTGCTTCTTCGCCTTCTGTGCTCTGGGCAGAAGTGAAGCCCAGCCATGGCTTGGAGCTTTGCCGCTCTTCAGCGTGAACACTGCACGCAGCCACAGTGTGCTGCTGTGCAGGGATTTTCCTCAGCTCAACGGACTACAAGCATTTTCTTGCCGTTTCACCGAGTCCAAGCTGTCCGTGGAGCTCTCGCTCAGCGAAATGCGTTTGGAGAGAAACACTTGCTGCAGTAGCTTTTCGCCGGGCAAGACTTTCAACACAGCACCCCAATTCGGGCAAGGAGCAGGAGAAAGGAAGAGCATCTTTTCGTCCTGGCACGTTCTTCTGGGCGACACGCCTATCCGCCTCTTGGCTCCCTGCAAGGCTGTAAAGCTTGGCGGGGGTACTTGCAAGTGAGAAGGCAGGTGCAGAGAGCACCGCCATCTGCCAGCGCTGTGCAGGCTGTAAGGGAAAGAGGGCTCCCACTAGGATGTGCTGCAAATACAGGTTTCCAGGCGTCGAGGGTAAGCTCCGGGGAAGCTCGTTGACCTCAACCTGTTCTCTGGGCGAGACTTAGCTGAGAAGCTTTCCGTTCAGATTCAGGCTGCAAGGCAGAGCGAATGTGCTGCTCCCTAGCGCTGAGAGAGAAAGTGCAGAGCCCAGGCGTGTTTGGGCAGAGGCAGCAGGCTGGAGCATTTCTCTGGCGGCACCGTGCTCTCTGGGCGACAAGTAGACACCGCTTCCACTCCGGCACAATGAAGGCGCAGAGCACGGAGCTGCTATGCGCACGGCACAGGCTGCAAGAGGAAGCGTGGCTGCCTCTCGCTTGTGTGCGGATTCACGTTAGCACTTGAAAACAGAAAGTTCCACCTGCGGCTACTTGTGCTGCTACCTATTTCTCTTCCAGCTTTCCCTGGAAAGCATTGTGCCCAGCTTTATGCTCGGAGATGCAGAGCTGACAGTGGTAGATGCAGCGGAGACTGGAAATACAGAGTGCAGCCGAGAGTTTCTGCTGCTTTGACGTGAGGCAAGGGGAAAGTGCAGCCCAGCAGAGGCTTTGACTTCTGGAGCCTTTTTCTTTGGCAGCAGCTGCTGCAAGCGGGCAAGGGAGCTGCGAGAGTGAAGAAGGGGACGGTCGGTCTATGGGAGAAGGAAGCTGCCGAGGCGCAGTGTGTTGTGCTCAGTTTCAAGGCTGCCTGGAGGAGGGGGGGGACTTGAAGAACGCCTTCTTTCTGGACGCCTCCTTCTGCCTGGGCTCCAGCTGCATGCACTCTGCAGCACGGAAGGTTTAGGAAGCTGCTTCTGGCCAGCTTGTGTCCACGAGTGCAAGGGCTGCGCCTTCCTTTCGGAAGCAGCCAGAGCCTTCTCAGCTGCAGCTGCTTGTGAAGCAGCTCTTGGCTGGACATTTGAAATTGGCTCCCCTGAGTACATGAGCCCGGTGCGCAGCTGCTTGCTTCTTCGCCTTCTGTGCTCTGGGCAGAAGTGAAGCCCAGCCATGGCTTGGAGCTTTGCCGCTCTTCAGCGTGAACACTGCACGCAGCCACAGTGTGCTGCTGTGCAGGGATTTTCCTCAGCTCAACGGACTACAAGCATTTTCTTGCCGTTTCACCGAGTCCAAGCTGTCCGTGGAGCTCTCGCTCAGCGAAATGCGTTTGGAGAGAAACACTTGCTGCAGTAGCTTTTCGCCGGGCAAGACTTTCAACACAGCACCCCAATTCGGGCAAGGAGCAGGAGAAAGGAAGAGCATCTTTTCGTCCTGGCACGTTCTTCTGGGCGACACGCCTATCCGCCTCTTGGCTCCCTGCAAGGCTGTAAAGCTTGGCGGGGGTACTTGCAAGTGAGAAGGCAGGTGCAGAGAGCACCGCCATCTGCCAGCGCTGTGCAGGCTGTAAGGGAAAGAGGGCTCCCACTAGGATGTGCTGCAAATACAGGTTTCCAGGCGTCGAGGGTAAGCTCCGGGGAAGCTCGTTGACCTCAACCTGTTCTCTGGGCGAGACTTAGCTGAGAAGCTTTCCGTTCAGATTCAGGCTGCAAGGCAGAGCGAATGTGCTGCTCCCTAGCGCTGAGAGAGAAAGTGCAGAGCCCAGGCGTGTTTGGGCAGAGGCAGCAGGCTGGAGCATTTCTCTGCCGGCACCGTGCTCTCTGGGCGACAAGTAGACACCGCTTCCACTCCGGCACAATGAAGGCGCAGAGCACGGAGCTGCTATGCGCACGGCACAGGCTGCAAGAGGAAGCGTGGCTGCCTCTCGCTTGTGTGCGGATTCACGTTAGCACTTGAAAACAGAAAGTTCCACCTGCGGCTACTTGTGCTGCTACCTATTTCTCTTCCAGCTTTCCCTGGAAAGCATTGTGCCCAGCTTTATGCTCGGAGATGCAGAGCTGACAGTGGTAGATGCAGCGGAGACTGGAAATACAGAGTGCAGCCGAGAGTTTCTGCTGCTTTGACGTGAGGCAAGGGGAAAGTGCAGCCCAGCAGAGGCTTTGACTTCTGGAGCCTTTTTCTTTGGCAGCAGCTGCTGCAAGCGGGCAAGGGAGCTGCGAGAGTGAAGAAGGGGACGGTCGGTCTATGGGAGAAGGAAGCTGCCGAGGCGCAGTGTGTTGTGCTCAGTTTCAAGGCTGCCTGGAGGAGGGGGGGGACTTGAAGAACGCCTTCTTTCTGGACGCCTCCTTCTGCCTGGGCTCCAGCTGCATGCACTCTGCAGCACGGAAGGTTTAGGAAGCTGCTTCTGGCCAGCTTGTGTCCACGAGTGCAAGGGCTGCGCCTTCCTTTCGGAAGCAGCCAGAGCCTTCTCAGCTGCAGCTGCTTGTGAAGCAGCTCTTGGCTGGACATTTGAAATTGGCTCCCCTGAGTACATGAGCCCGGTGCGCAGCTGCTTGCTTCTTCGCCTTCTGTGCTCTGGGCAGAAGTGAAGCCCAGCCATGGCTTGGAGCTTTGCCGCTCTTCAGCGTGAACACTGCACGCAGCCACAGTGTGCTGCTGTGCAGGGATTTTCCTCAGCTCAACGGACTACAAGCATTTTCTTGCCGTTTCACCGAGTCCAAGCTGTCCGTGGAGCTCTCGCTCAGCGAAATGCGTTTGGAGAGAAACACTTGCTGCAGTAGCTTTTCGCTGGGCAAGACTTTCAACACAGCACCCCAATTCGGGCAAGGAGCAGGAGAAAGGAAGAGCATCTTTTCGTCCTGGCACGTTCTTCTGGGCGACACGCCTATCCGCCTCTTGGCTCCCTGCAAGGCTGTAAAGCTTGGCGGGGGTACTTGCAAGTGAGAAGGCAGGTGCAGAGAGCACCGCCATCTGCCAGCGCTGTGCAGGCTGTAAGGGAAAGAGGGCTCCCACTAGGATGTGCTGCAAATACAGGTTTCCAGGCGTCGAGGGTAAGCTCCGGGGAAGCTCGTTGACCTCAACCTGTTCTCTGGGCGAGACTTAGCTGAGAAGCTTTCCGTTCAGATTCAGGCTGCAAGGCAGAGCGAATGTGCTGCTCCCTAGCGCTGAGAGAGAAAGTGCAGAGCCCAGGCGTGTTTGGGCAGAGGCAGCAGCCTGGAGCATTTCTCTGGCGGCACCGTGCTCTCTGGGCGACAAGTAGACACCGCTTCCACTCCGGCACAATGAAGGCGCAGAGCACGGAGCTGCTATGCGCACGGCACAGGCTGCAAGAGGAAGCGTGGCTGCCTCTCGCTTGTGTGCGGATTCACGTTAGCACTTGAAAACAGAAAGTTCCACCTGCGGCTACTTGTGCTGCTACCTATTTCTCTTCCAGCTTTCCCTGGAAAGCATTGTGCCCAGCTTTATGCTCGGAGATGCAGAGCTGACAGTGGTAGATGCAGCGGAGACTGGAAATACAGAGTGCAGCCGAGAGTTTCTGCTGCTTTGACGTGAGGCAAGGGGAAAGTGCAGCCCAGCAGAGGCTTTGACTTCTGGAGCCTTTTTCTTTGGCAGCAGCTGCTGCAAGCGGGCAAGGGAGCTGCGAGAGTGAAGAAGGGGACGGTCGGTCTATGGGAGAAGGAAGCTGCCGAGGCGCAGTGTGTTGTGCTCAGTTTCAAGGCTGCCTGGAGGAGGGGGGGGACTTGAAGAACGCCTTCTTTCTGGACGCCTCCTTCTGCCTGGGCTCCAGCTGCATGCACTCTGCAGCACGGAAGGTTTAGGAAGCTGCTTCTGGCCAGCTTGTGTCCACGAGTGCAAGGGCTGCGCCTTCCTTTCGGAAGCAGCCAGAGCCTTCTCAGCTGCAGCTGCTTGTGAAGCAGCTCTTGGCTGGACATTTGAAATTGGCTCCCCTGAGTACATGAGCCCGGTGCGCAGCTGCTTGCTTCTTCGCCTTCTGTGCTCTGGGCAGAAGTGAAGCCCAGCCATGGCTTGGAGCTTTGCCGCTCTTCAGCGTGAACACTGCACGCAGCCACAGTGTGCTGCTGTGCAGGGATTTTCCTCAGCTCAACGGACTACAAGCATTTTCTTGCCGTTTCACCGAGTCCAAGCTGTCCGTGGAGCTCTCGCTCAGCGAAATGCGTTTGGAGAGAAACACTTGCTGCAGTAGCTTTTCGCTGGGCAAGACTTTCAACACAGCACCCCAATTCGGGCAAGGAGCAGGAGAAAGGAAGAGCATCTTTTCGTCCTGGCACGTTCTTCTGGGCGACACGCCTATCCGCCTCTTGGCTCCCTGCAAGGCTGTAAAGCTTGGCGGGGGTACTTGCAAGTGAGAAGGCAGGTGCAGAGAGCACCGCCATCTGCCAGCGCTGTGCAGGCTGTAAGGGAAAGAGGGCTCCCACTAGGATGTGCTGCAAATACAGGTTTCCAGGCGTCGAGGGTAAGCTCCGGGGAAGCTCGTTGACCTCAACCTGTTCTCTGGGCGAGACTTAGCTGAGAAGCTTTCCGTTCAGATTCAGGCTGCAAGGCAGAGCGAATGTGCTGCTCCCTAGCGCTGAGAGAGAAAGTGCAGAGCCCAGGCGTGTTTGGGCAGAGGCAGCAGCCTGGAGCATTTCTCTGGCGGCACCGTGCTCTCTGGGCGACAAGTAGACACCGCTTCCACTCCGGCACAATGAAGGCGCAGAGCACGGAGCTGCTATGCGCACGGCACAGGCTGCAAGAGGAAGCGTGGCTGCCTCTCGCTTGTGTGCGGATTCACGTTAGCACTTGAAAACAGAAAGTTCCACCTGCGGCTACTTGTGCTGCTACCTATTTCTCTTCCAGCTTTCCCTGGAAAGCATTGTGCCCAGCTTTATGCTCGGAGATGCAGAGCTGACAGTGGTAGATGCAGCGGAGACTGGAAATACAGAGTGCAGCCGAGAGTTTCTGCTGCTTTGACGTGAGGCAAGGGGAAAGTGCAGCCCAGCAGAGGCTTTGACTTCTGGAGCCTTTTTCTTTGGCAGCAGCTGCTGCAAGCGGGCAAGGGAGCTGCGAGAGTGAAGAAGGGGACGGTCGGTCTATGGGAGAAGGAAGCTGCCGAGGCGCAGTGTGTTGTGCTCAGTTTCAAGGCTGCCTGGAGGAGGGGGGGGACTTGAAGAACGCCTTCTTTCTGGACGCCTCCTTCTGCCTGGGCTCCAGCTGCATGCACTCTGCAGCACGGAAGGTTTAGGAAGCTGCTTCTGGCCAGCTTGTGTCCACGAGTGCAAGGGCTGCGCCTTCCTTTCGGAAGCAGCCAGAGCCTTCTCAGCTGCAGCTGCTTGTGAAGCAGCTCTTGGCTGGACATTTGAAATTGGCTCCCCTGAGTACATGAGCCCGGTGCGCAGCTGCTTGCTTCTTCGCCTTCTGTGCTCTGGGCAGAAGTGAAGCCCAGCCATGGCTTGGAGCTTTGCCGCTCTTCAGCGTGAACACTGCACGCAGCCACAGTGTGCTGCTGTGCAGGGATTTTCCTCAGCTCAACGGACTACAAGCATTTTCTTGCCGTTTCACCGAGTCCAAGCTGTCCGTGGAGCTCTCGCTCAGCGAAATGCGTTTGGAGAGAAACACTTGCTGCAGTAGCTTTTCGCTGGGCAAGACTTTCAACACAGCACCCCAATTCGGGCAAGGAGCAGGAGAAAGGAAGAGCATCTTTTCGTCCTGGCACGTTCTTCTGGGCGACACGCCTATCCGCCTCTTGGCTCCCTGCAAGGCTGTAAAGCTTGGCGGGGGTACTTGCAAGTGAGAAGGCAGGTGCAGAGAGCACCGCCATCTGCCAGCGCTGTGCAGGCTGTAAGGGAAAGAGGGCTCCCACTAGGATGTGCTGCAAATACAGGTTTCCAGGCGTCGAGGGTAAGCTCCGGGGAAGCTCGTTGACCTCAACCTGTTCTCTGGTCGAGACTTAGCTGAGAAGCTTTCCGTTCAGATTCAGGCTGCAAGGCAGAGCGAATGTGCTGCTCCCTAGCGCTGAGAGAGAAAGTGCAGAGCCCAGGCGTGTTTGGGCAGAGGCAGCAGGCTGGAGCATTTCTCTGGCGGCACCGTGCTCTCTGGGCGACAAGTAGACACCGCTTCCACTCCGGCACAATGAAGGCGCAGAGCACGGAGCTGCTATGCGCACGGCACAGGCTGCAAGAGGAAGCGTGGCTGCCTCTCGCTTGTGTGCGGATTCACGTTAGCACTTGAAAACAGAAAGTTCCACCTGCGGCTACTTGTGCTGCTACCTATTTCTCTTCCAGCTTTCCCTGGAAAGCATTGTGCCCAGCTTTATGCTCGGAGATGCAGAGCTGACAGTGGTAGATGCAGCGGAGACTGGAAATACAGAGTGCAGCCGAGAGTTTCTGCTGCTTTGACGTGAGGCAAGGGGAAAGTGCAGCCCAGCAGAGGCTTTGACTTCTGGAGCCTTTTTCTTTGGCAGCAGCTGCTGCAAGCGGGCAAGGGAGCTGCGAGAGTGAAGAAGGGGACGGTCGGTCTATGGGAGAAGGAAGCTGCCGAGGCGCAGTGTGTTGTGCTCAGTTTCAAGGCTGCCTGGAGGAGGGGGGGGACTTGAAGAACGCCTTCTTTCTGGACGCCTCCTTCTGCCTGGGCTCCAGCTGCATGCACTCTGCAGCACGGAAGGTTTAGGAAGCTGCTTCTGGCCAGCTTGTGTCCACGAGTGCAAGGGCTGCGCCTTCCTTTGGGAAGCGGCCAGAGCCTTCTCAGCTGCAGCTGCTTGTGAAGCAGCTCTTGGCTGGACATTTGAAATTGGCTCCCCTGAGTACATGAGCCCGGTGCGCAGCTGCTTGCTTCTTCGCCTTCTGTGCTCTGGGCAGAAGTGAAGCCCAGCCATGGCTTGGAGCTTTGCCGCTCTTCAGCGTGAACACTGCACGCAGCCACAGTGTGCTGCTGTGCAGGGATTTTCCTCAGCTCAACGGACTACAAGCATTTTCTTGCCGTTTCACCGAGTCCAAGCTGTCCGTGGAGCTCTCGCTCAGCGAAATGCGTTTGGAGAGAAACACTTGCTGCAGTAGCTTTTCGCCGGGCAAGACTTTCAACACAGCACCCCAATTCGGGCAAGGAGCAGGAGAAAGGAAGAGCATCTTTTCGTCCTGGCACGTTCTTCTGGGCGACACGCCTATCCGCCTCTTGGCTCCCTGCAAGGCTGTAAAGCTTGGCGGGGGTACTTGCAAGTGAGAAGGCAGGTGCAGAGAGCACCGCCATCTGCCAGCGCTGTGCAGGCTGTAAGGGAAAGAGGGCTCCCACTAGGATGTGCTGCAAATACAGGTTTCCAGGCGTCGAGGGTAAGCTCCGGGGAAGCTCGTTGACCTCAACCTGTTCTCTGGGCGAGACTTAGCTGAGAAGCTTTCCGTTCAGATTCAGGCTGCAAGGCAGAGCGAATGTGCTGCTCCCTAGCGCTGAGAGAGAAAGTGCAGAGCCCAGGCGTGTTTGGGCAGAGGCAGCAGGCTGGAGCATTTCTCTGGCGGCACCGTGCTCTCTGGGCGACAAGTAGACACCGCTTCCACTCCGGCACAATGAAGGCGCAGAGCACGGAGCTGCTATGCGCACGGCACAGGCTGCAAGAGGAAGCGTGGCTGCCTCTCGCTTGTGTGCGGATTCACGTTAGCACTTGAAAACAGAAAGTTCCACCTGCGGCTACTTGTGCTGCTACCTATTTCTCTTCCAGCTTTCCCTGGAAAGCATTGTGCCCAGCTTTATGCTCGGAGATGCAGAGCTGACAGTGGTAGATGCAGCGGAGACTGGAAATACAGAGTGCAGCCGAGAGTTTCTGCTGCTTTGACGTGAGGCAAGGGGAAAGTGCAGCCCAGCAGAGGCTTTGACTTCTGGAGCCTTTTTCTTTGGCAGCAGCTGCTGCAAGCGGGCAAGGGAGCTGCGAGAGTGAAGAAGGGGACGGTCGGTCTATGGGAGAAGGAAGCTGCCGAGGCGCAGTGTGTTGTGCTCAGTTTCAAGGCTGCCTGGAGGAGGGGGGGGACTTGAAGAACGCCTTCTTTCTGGACGCCTCCTTCTGCCTGGGCTCCAGCTGCATGCACTCTGCAGCACGGAAGGTTTAGGAACCTGCTTCTGGCCAGCTTGTGTCCACGAGTGCAAGGGCTGCGCCTTCCTTTCGGAAGCAGCCAGAGCCTTCTCAGCTGCAGCTGCTTGTGAAGCAGCTCTTGGCTGGACATTTGAAATTGGCTCCCCTGAGTACATGAGCCCGGTGCGCAGCTGCTTGCTTCTTCGCCTTCTGTGCTCTGGGCAGAAGTGAAGCCCAGCCATGGCTTGGAGCTTTGCCGCTCTTCAGCGTGAACACTGCACGCAGCCACAGTGTGCTGCTGTGCAGGGATTTTCCTCAGCTCAACGGACTACAAGCATTTTCTTGCCGTTTCACCGAGTCCAAGCTGTCCGTGGAGCTCTCGCTCAGCGAAATGCGTTTGGAGAGAAACACTTGCTGCAGTAGCTTTTCGCCGGGCAAGACTTTCAACACAGCACCCCAATTCGGGCAAGGAGCAGGAGAAAGGAAGAGCATCTTTTCGTCCTGGCACGTTCTTCTGGGCGACACGCCTATCCGCCTCTTGGCTCCCTGCAAGGCTGTAAAGCTTGGCGGGGGTACTTGCAAGTGAGAAGGCAGGTGCAGAGAGCACCGCCATCTGCCAGCGCTGTGCAGGCTGTAAGGGAAAGAGGGCTCCCACTAGGATGTGCTGCAAATACAGGTTTCCAGGCGTCGAGGGTAAGCTCCGGGGAAGCTCGTTGACCTCAACCTGTTCTCTGGTCGAGACTTAGCTGAGAAGCTTTCCGTTCAGATTCAGGCTGCAAGGCAGAGCGAATGTGCTGCTCCCTAGCGCTGAGAGAGAAAGTGCAGAGCCCAGGAGTGTTTGGGCAGAGGCAGCAGGCTGGAGCATTTCTCTGGCGGCACCGTGCTCTCTGGGCGACAAGTAGACACCGCTTCCACTCCGGCACAATGAAGGCGCAGAGCACGGAGCTGCTATGCGCACGGCACAGGCTGCAAGAGGAAGCGTGGCTGCCTCTCGCTTGTGTGCGGATTCACGTTAGCACTTGAAAACAGAAAGTTCCACCTGCGGCTACTTGTGCTGCTACCTATTTCTCTTCCAGCTTTCCCTGGAAAGCATTGTGCCCAGCTTTATGCTCGGAGATGCAGAGCTGACAGTGGTAGATGCAGCGGAGACTGGAAATACAGAGTGCAGCCGAGAGTTTCTGCTGCTTTGACGTGAGGCAAGGGGAAAGTGCAGCCCAGCAGAGGCTTTGACTTCTGGAGCCTTTTTCTTTGGCAGCAGCTGCTGCAAGCGGGCAAGGGAGCTGCGAGAGTGAAGAAGGGGACGGTCGGTCTATGGGAGAAGGAAGCTGCCGAGGCGCAGTGTGTTGTGCTCAGTTTCAAGGCTGCCTGGAGGAGGGGGGGGACTTGAAGAACGCCTTCTTTCTGGACGCCTCCTTCTGCCTGGGCTCCAGCTGCATGCACTCTGCAGCACGGAAGGTTTAGGAAGCTGCTTCTGGCCAGCTTGTGTCCACGAGTGCAAGGGCTGCGCCTTCCTTTCGGAAGCAGCCAGAGCCTTCTCAGCTGCAGCTGCTTGTGAAGCAGCTCTTGGCTGGACATTTGAAATTGGCTCCCCTGAGTACATGAGCCCGGTGCGCAGCTGCTTGCTTCTTCGCCTTCTGTGCTCTGGGCAGAAGTGAAGCCCAGCCATGGCTTGGAGCTTTGCCGCTCTTCAGCGTGAACACTGCACGCAGCCACAGTGTGCTGCTGTGCAGGGATTTTCCTCAGCTCAACGGACTACAAGCATTTTCTTGCCGTTTCACCGAGTCCAAGCTGTCCGTGGAGCTCTCGCTCAGCGAAATGCGTTTGGAGAGAAACACTTGCTGCAGTAGCTTTTCGCCGGGCAAGACTTTCAACACAGCACCCCAATTCGGGCAAGGAGCAGGAGAAAGGAAGAGCATCTTTTCGTCCTGGCACGTTCTTCTGGGCGACACGCCTATCCGCCTCTTGGCTCCCTGCAAGGCTGTAAAGCTTGGCGGGGGTACTTGCAAGTGAGAAGGCAGGTGCAGAGAGCACCGCCATCTGCCAGCGCTGTGCAGGCTGTAAGGGAAAGAGGGCTCCCACTAGGATGTGCTGCAAATACAGGTTTCCAGGCGTCGAGGGTAAGCTCCGGGGAAGCTCGTTGACCTCAACCTGTTCTCTGGGCGAGACTTAGCTGAGAAGCTTTCCGTTCAGATTCAGGCTGCAAGGCAGAGCGAATGTGCTGCTCCCTAGCGCTGAGAGAGAAAGTGCAGAGCCCAGGCGTGTTTGGGCAGAGGCAGCAGGCTGGAGCATTTCTCTGCCGGCACCGTGCTCTCTGGGCGACAAGTAGACACCGCTTCCACTCCGGCACAATGAAGGCGCAGAGCACGGAGCTGCTATGCGCACGGCACAGGCTGCAAGAGGAAGCGTGGCTGCCTCTCGCTTGTGTGCGGATTCACGTTAGCACTTGAAAACAGAAAGTTCCACCTGCGGCTACTTGTGCTGCTACCTATTTCTCTTCCAGCTTTCCCTGGAAAGCATTGTGCCCAGCTTTATGCTCGGAGATGCAGAGCTGACAGTGGTAGATGCAGCGGAGACTGGAAATACAGAGTGCAGCCGAGAGTTTCTGCTGCTTTGACGTGAGGCAAGGGGAAAGTGCAGCCCAGCAGAGGCTTTGACTTCTGGAGCCTTTTTCTTTGGCAGCAGCTGCTGCAAGCGGGCAAGGGAGCTGCGAGAGTGAAGAAGGGGACGGTCGGTCTATGGGAGAAGGAAGCTGCCGAGGCGCAGTGTGTTGTGCTCAGTTTCAAGGCTGCCTGGAGGAGGGGGGGGACTTGAAGAACGCCTTCTTTCTGGACGCCTCCTTCTGCCTGGGCTCCAGCTGCATGCACTCTGCAGCACGGAAGGTTTAGGAAGCTGCTTCTGGCCAGCTTGTGTCCACGAGTGCAAGGGCTGCGCCTTCCTTTCGGAAGCAGCCAGAGCCTTCTCAGCTGCAGCTGCTTGTGAAGCAGCTCTTGGCTGGACATTTGAAATTGGCTCCCCTGAGTACATGAGCCCGGTGCGCAGCTGCTTGCTTCTTCGCCTTCTGTGCTCTGGGCAGAAGTGAAGCCCAGCCATGGCTTGGAGCTTTGCCGCTCTTCAGCGTGAACACTGCACGCAGCCACAGTGTGCTGCTGTGCAGGGATTTTCCTCAGCTCAACGGACTACAAGCATTTTCTTGCCGTTTCACCGAGTCCAAGCTGTCCGTGGAGCTCTCGCTCAGCGAAATGCGTTTGGAGAGAAACACTTGCTGCAGTAGCTTTTCGCCGGGCAAGACTTTCAACACAGCACCCCAATTCGGGCAAGGAGCAGGAGAAAGGAAGAGCATCTTTTCGTCCTGGCACGTTCTTCTGGGCGACACGCCTATCCGCCTCTTGGCTCCCTGCAAGGCTGTAAAGCTTGGCGGGGGTACTTGCAAGTGAGAAGGCAGGTGCAGAGAGCACCGCCATCTGCCAGCGCTGTGCAGGCTGTAAGGGAAAGAGGGCTCCCACTAGGATGTGCTGCAAATACAGGTTTCCAGGCGTCGAGGGTAAGCTCCGGGGAAGCTCGTTGACCTCAACCTGTTCTCTGGGCGAGACTTAGCTGAGAAGCTTTCCGTTCAGATTCAGGCTGCAAGGCAGAGCGAATGTGCTGCTCCCTAGCGCTGAGAGAGAAAGTGCAGAGCCCAGGCGTGTTTGGGCAGAGGCAGCAGGCTGGAGCATTTCTCTGCCGGCACCGTGCTCTCTGGGCGACAAGTAGACACCGCTTCCACTCCGGCACAATGAAGGCGCAGAGCACGGAGCTGCTATGCGCACGGCACAGGCTGCAAGAGGAAGCGTGGCTGCCTCTCGCTTGTGTGCGGATTCACGTTAGCACTTGAAAACAGAAAGTTCCACCTGCGGCTACTTGTGCTGCTACCTATTTCTCTTCCAGCTTTCCCTGGAAAGCATTGTGCCCAGCTTTATGCTCGGAGATGCAGAGCTGACAGTGGTAGATGCAGCGGAGACTGGAAATACAGAGTGCAGCCGAGAGTTTCTGCTGCTTTGACGTGAGGCAAGGGGAAAGTGCAGCCCAGCAGAGGCTTTGACTTCTGGAGCCTTTTTCTTTGGCAGCAGCTGCTGCAAGCGGGCAAGGGAGCTGCGAGAGTGAAGAAGGGGACGGTCGGTCTATGGGAGAAGGAAGCTGCCGAGGCGCAGTGTGTTGTGCTCAGTTTCAAGGCTGCCTGGAGGAGGGGGGGGACTTGAAGAACGCCTTCTTTCTGGACGCCTCCTTCTGCCTGGGCTCCAGCTGCATGCACTCTGCAGCACGGAAGGTTTAGGAAGCTGCTTCTGGCCAGCTTGTGTCCACGAGTGCAAGGGCTGCGCCTTCCTTTCGGAAGCGGCCAGAGCCTTCTCAGCTGCAGCTGCTTGTGAAGCAGCTCTTGGCTGGACATTTGAAATTGGCTCCCCTGAGTACATGAGCCCGGTGCGCAGCTGCTTGCTTCTTCGCCTTCTGTGCTCTGGGCAGAAGTGAAGCCCAGCCATGGCTTGGAGCTTTGCCGCTCTTCAGCGTGAACACTGCACGCAGCCACAGTGTGCTGCTGTGCAGGGATTTTCCTCAGCTCAACGGACTACAAGCATTTTCTTGCCGTTTCACCGAGTCCAAGCTGTCCGTGGAGCTCTCGCTCAGCGAAATGCGTTTGGAGAGAAACACTTGCTGCAGTAGCTTTTCGCCGGGCAAGACTTTCAACACAGCACCCCAATTCGGGCAAGGAGCAGGAGAAAGGAAGAGCATCTTTTCGTCCTGGCACGTTCTTCTGGGCGACACGCCTATCCGCCTCTTGGCTCCCTGCAAGGCTGTAAAGCTTGGCGGGGGTACTTGCAAGTGAGAAGGCAGGTGCAGAGAGCACCGCCATCTGCCAGCGCTGTGCAGGCTGTAAGGGAAAGAGGGCTCCCACTAGGATGTGCTGCAAATACAGGTTTCCAGGCGTCGAGGGTAAGCTCCGGGGAAGCTCGTTGACCTCAACCTGTTCTCTGGGCGAGACTTAGCTGAGAAGCTTTCCGTTCAGATTCAGGCTGCAAGGCAGAGCGAATGTGCTGCTCCCTAGCGCTGAGAGAGAAAGTGCAGAGCCCAGGCGTGTTTGGGCAGAGGCAGCAGGCTGGAGCATTTCTCTGGCGGCACCGTGCTCTCTGGGCGACAAGTAGACACCGCTTCCACTCCGGCACAATGAAGGCGCAGAGCACGGAGCTGCTATGCGCACGGCACAGGCTGCAAGAGGAAGCGTGGCTGCCTCTCGCTTGTGTGCGGATTCACGTTAGCACTTGAAAACAGAAAGTTCCACCTGCGGCTACTTGTGCTGCTACCTATTTCTCTTCCAGCTTTCCCTGGAAAGCATTGTGCCCAGCTTTATGCTCGGAGATGCAGAGCTGACAGTGGTAGATGCAGCGGAGACTGGAAATACAGAGTGCAGCCGAGAGTTTCTGCTGCTTTGACGTGAGGCAAGGGGAAAGTGCAGCCCAGCAGAGGCTTTGACTTCTGGAGCCTTTTTCTTTGGCAGCAGCTGCTGCAAGCGGGCAAGGGAGCTGCGAGAGTGAAGAAGGGGACGGTCGGTCTATGGGAGAAGGAAGCTGCCGAGGCGCAGTGTGTTGTGCTCAGTTTCAAGGCTGCCTGGAGGAGGGGGGGGACTTGAAGAACGCCTTCTTTCTGGACGCCTCCTTCTGCCTGGGCTCCAGCTGCATGCACTCTGCAGCACGGAAGGTTTAGGAAGCTGCTTCTGGCCAGCTTGTGTCCACGAGTGCAAGGGCTGCGCCTTCCTTTCGGAAGCAGCCAGAGCCTTCTCAGCTGCAGCTGCTTGTGAAGCAGCTCTTGGCTGGACATTTGAAATTGGCTCCCCTGAGTACATGAGCCCGGTGCGCAGCTGCTTGCTTCTTCGCCTTCTGTGCTCTGGGCAGAAGTGAAGCCCAGCCATGGCTTGGAGCTTTGCCGCTCTTCAGCGTGAACACTGCACGCAGCCACAGTGTGCTGCTGTGCAGGGATTTTCCTCAGCTCAACGGACTACAAGCATTTTCTTGCCGTTTCACCGAGTCCAAGCTGTCCGTGGAGCTCTCGCTCAGCGAAATGCGTTTGGAGAGAAACACTTGCTGCAGTAGCTTTTCGCTGGGCAAGACTTTCAACACAGCACCCCAATTCGGGCAAGGAGCAGGAGAAAGGAAGAGCATCTTTTCGTCCTGGCACGTTCTTCTGGGCGACACGCCTATCCGCCTCTTGGCTCCCTGCAAGGCTGTAAAGCTTGGCGGGGGTACTTGCAAGTGAGAAGGCAGGTGCAGAGAGCACCGCCATCTGCCAGCGCTGTGCAGGCTGTAAGGGAAAGAGGGCTCCCACTAGGATGTGCTGCAAATACAGGTTTCCAGGCGTCGAGGGTAAGCTCCGGGGAAGCTCGTTGACCTCAACCTGTTCTCTGGGCGAGACTTAGCTGAGAAGCTTTCCGTTCAGATTCAGGCTGCAAGGCAGAGCGAATGTGCTGCTCCCTAGCGCTGAGAGAGAAAGTGCAGAGCCCAGGCGTGTTTGGGCAGAGGCAGCAGCCTGGAGCATTTCTCTGGCGGCACCGTGCTCTCTGGGCGACAAGTAGACACCGCTTCCACTCCGGCACAATGAAGGCGCAGAGCACGGAGCTGCTATGCGCACGGCACAGGCTGCAAGAGGAAGCGTGGCTGCCTCTCGCTTGTGTGCGGATTCACGTTAGCACTTGAAAACAGAAAGTTCCACCTGCGGCTACTTGTGCTGCTACCTATTTCTCTTCCAGCTTTCCCTGGAAAGCATTGTGCCCAGCTTTATGCTCGGAGATGCAGAGCTGACAGTGGTAGATGCAGCGGAGACTGGAAATACAGAGTGCAGCCGAGAGTTTCTGCTGCTTTGACGTGAGGCAAGGGGAAAGTGCAGCCCAGCAGAGGCTTTGACTTCTGGAGCCTTTTTCTTTGGCAGCAGCTGCTGCAAGCGGGCAAGGGAGCTGCGAGAGTGAAGAAGGGGACGGTCGGTCTATGGGAGAAGGAAGCTGCCGAGGCGCAGTGTGTTGTGCTCAGTTTCAAGGCTGCCTGGAGGAGGGGGGGGACTTGAAGAACGCCTTCTTTCTGGACGCCTCCTTCTGCCTGGGCTCCAGCTGCATGCACTCTGCAGCACGGAAGGTTTAGGAAGCTGCTTCTGGCCAGCTTGTGTCCACGAGTGCAAGGGCTGCGCCTTCCTTTCGGAAGCGGCCAGAGCCTTCTCAGCTGCAGCTGCTTGTGAAGCAGCTCTTGGCTGGACATTTGAAATTGGCTCCCCTGAGTACATGAGCCCGGTGCGCAGCTGCTTGCTTCTTCGCCTTCTGTGCTCTGGGCAGAAGTGAAGCCCAGCCATGGCTTGGAGCTTTGCCGCTCTTCAGCGTGAACACTGCACGCAGCCACAGTGTGCTGCTGTGCAGGGATTTTCCTCAGCTCAACGGACTACAAGCATTTTCTTGCCGTTTCACCGAGTCCAAGCTGTCCGTGGAGCTCTCGCTCAGCGAAATGCGTTTGGAGAGAAACACTTGCTGCAGTAGCTTTTCGCCGGGCAAGACTTTCAACACAGCACCCCAATTCGGGCAAGGAGCAGGAGAAAGGAAGAGCATCTTTTCGTCCTGGCACGTTCTTCTGGGCGACACGCCTATCCGCCTCTTGGCTCCCTGCAAGGCTGTAAAGCTTGGCGGGGGTACTTGCAAGTGAGAAGGCAGGTGCAGAGAGCACCGCCATCTGCCAGCGCTGTGCAGGCTGTAAGGGAAAGAGGGCTCCCACTAGGATGTGCTGCAAATACAGGTTTCCAGGCGTCGAGGGTAAGCTCCGGGGAAGCTCGTTGACCTCAACCTGTTCTCTGGGCGAGACTTAGCTGAGAAGCTTTCCGTTCAGATTCAGGCTGCAAGGCAGAGCGAATGTGCTGCTCCCTAGCGCTGAGAGAGAAAGTGCAGAGCCCAGGCGTGTTTGGGCAGAGGCAGCAGGCTGGAGCATTTCTCTGCCGGCACCGTGCTCTCTGGGCGACAAGTAGACACCGCTTCCACTCCGGCACAATGAAGGCGCAGAGCACGGAGCTGCTATGCGCACGGCACAGGCTGCAAGAGGAAGCGTGGCTGCCTCTCGCTTGTGTGCGGATTCACGTTAGCACTTGAAAACAGAAAGTTCCACCTGCGGCTACTTGTGCTGCTACCTATTTCTCTTCCAGCTTTCCCTGGAAAGCATTGTGCCCAGCTTTATGCTCGGAGATGCAGAGCTGACAGTGGTAGATGCAGCGGAGACTGGAAATACAGAGTGCAGCCGAGAGTTTCTGCTGCTTTGACGTGAGGCAAGGGGAAAGTGCAGCCCAGCAGAGGCTTTGACTTCTGGAGCCTTTTTCTTTGGCAGCAGCTGCTGCAAGCGGGCAAGGGAGCTGCGAGAGTGAAGAAGGGGACGGTCGGTCTATGGGAGAAGGAAGCTGCCGAGGCGCAGTGTGTTGTGCTCAGTTTCAAGGCTGCCTGGAGGAGGGGGGGGACTTGAAGAACGCCTTCTTTCTGGACGCCTCCTTCTGCCTGGGCTCCAGCTGCATGCACTCTGCAGCACGGAAGGTTTAGGAAGCTGCTTCTGGCCAGCTTGTGTCCACGAGTGCAAGGGCTGCGCCTTCCTTTCGGAAGCGGCCAGAGCCTTCTCAGCTGCAGCTGCTTGTGAAGCAGCTCTTGGCTGGACATTTGAAATTGGCTCCCCTGAGTACATGAGCCCGGTGCGCAGCTGCTTGCTTCTTCGCCTTCTGTGCTCTGGGCAGAAGTGAAGCCCAGCCATGGCTTGGAGCTTTGCCGCTCTTCAGCGTGAACACTGCACGCAGCCACAGTGTGCTGCTGTGCAGGGATTTTCCTCAGCTCAACGGACTACAAGCATTTTCTTGCCGTTTCACCGAGTCCAAGCTGTCCGTGGAGCTCTCGCTCAGCGAAATGCGTTTGGAGAGAAACACTTGCTGCAGTAGCTTTTCGCCGGGCAAGACTTTCAACACAGCACCCCAATTCGGGCAAGGAGCAGGAGAAAGGAAGAGCATCTTTTCGTCCTGGCACGTTCTTCTGGGCGACACGCCTATCCGCCTCTTGGCTCCCTGCAAGGCTGTAAAGCTTGGCGGGGGTACTTGCAAGTGAGAAGGCAGGTGCAGAGAGCACCGCCATCTGCCAGCGCTGTGCAGGCTGTAAGGGAAAGAGGGCTCCCACTAGGATGTGCTGCAAATACAGGTTTCCAGGCGTCGAGGGTAAGCTCCGGGGAAGCTCGTTGACCTCAACCTGTTCTCTGGGCGAGACTTAGCTGAGAAGCTTTCCGTTCAGATTCAGGCTGCAAGGCAGAGCGAATGTGCTGCTCCCTAGCGCTGAGAGAGAAAGTGCAGAGCCCAGGCGTGTTTGGGCAGAGGCAGCAGGCTGGAGCATTTCTCTGCCGGCACCGTGCTCTCTGGGCGACAAGTAGACACCGCTTCCACTCCGGCACAATGAAGGCGCAGAGCACGGAGCTGCTATGCGCACGGCACAGGCTGCAAGAGGAAGCGTGGCTGCCTCTCGCTTGTGTGCGGATTCACGTTAGCACTTGAAAACAGAAAGTTCCACCTGCGGCTACTTGTGCTGCTACCTATTTCTCTTCCAGCTTTCCCTGGAAAGCATTGTGCCCAGCTTTATGCTCGGAGATGCAGAGCTGACAGTGGTAGATGCAGCGGAGACTGGAAATACAGAGTGCAGCCGAGAGTTTCTGCTGCTTTGACGTGAGGCAAGGGGAAAGTGCAGCCCAGCAGAGGCTTTGACTTCTGGAGCCTTTTTCTTTGGCAGCAGCTGCTGCAAGCGGGCAAGGGAGCTGCGAGAGTGAAGAAGGGGACGGTCGGTCTATGGGAGAAGGAAGCTGCCGAGGCGCAGTGTGTTGTGCTCAGTTTCAAGGCTGCCTGGAGGAGGGGGGGGACTTGAAGAACGCCTTCTTTCTGGACGCCTCCTTCTGCCTGGGCTCCAGCTGCATGCACTCTGCAGCACGGAAGGTTTAGGAAGCTGCTTCTGGCCAGCTTGTGTCCACGAGTGCAAGGGCTGCGCCTTCCTTTCGGAAGCAGCCAGAGCCTTCTCAGCTGCAGCTGCTTGTGAAGCAGCTCTTGGCTGGACATTTGAAATTGGCTCCCCTGAGTACATGAGCCCGGTGCGCAGCTGCTTGCTTCTTCGCCTTCTGTGCTCTGGGCAGAAGTGAAGCCCAGCCATGGCTTGGAGCTTTGCCGCTCTTCAGCGTGAACACTGCACGCAGCCACAGTGTGCTGCTGTGCAGGGATTTTCCTCAGCTCAACGGACTACAAGCATTTTCTTGCCGTTTCACCGAGTCCAAGCTGTCCGTGGAGCTCTCGCTCAGCGAAATGCGTTTGGAGAGAAACACTTGCTGCAGTAGCTTTTCGCTGGGCAAGACTTTCAACACAGCACCCCAATTCGGGCAAGGAGCAGGAGAAAGGAAGAGCATCTTTTCGTCCTGGCACGTTCTTCTGGGCGACACGCCTATCCGCCTCTTGGCTCCCTGCAAGGCTGTAAAGCTTGGCGGGGGTACTTGCAAGTGAGAAGGCAGGTGCAGAGAGCACCGCCATCTGCCAGCGCTGTGCAGGCTGTAAGGGAAAGAGGGCTCCCACTAGGATGTGCTGCAAATACAGGTTTCCAGGCGTCGAGGGTAAGCTCCGGGGAAGCTCGTTGACCTCAACCTGTTCTCTGGGCGAGACTTAGCTGAGAAGCTTTCCGTTCAGATTCAGGCTGCAAGGCAGAGCGAATGTGCTGCTCCCTAGCGCTGAGAGAGAAAGTGCAGAGCCCAGGCGTGTTTGGGCAGAGGCAGCAGCCTGGAGCATTTCTCTGGCGGCACCGTGCTCTCTGGGCGACAAGTAGACACCGCTTCCACTCCGGCACAATGAAGGCGCAGAGCACGGAGCTGCTATGCGCACGGCACAGGCTGCAAGAGGAAGCGTGGCTGCCTCTCGCTTGTGTGCGGATTCACGTTAGCACTTGAAAACAGAAAGTTCCACCTGCGGCTACTTGTGCTGCTACCTATTTCTCTTCCAGCTTTCCCTGGAAAGCATTGTGCCCAGCTTTATGCTCGGAGATGCAGAGCTGACAGTGGTAGATGCAGCGGAGACTGGAAATACAGAGTGCAGCCGAGAGTTTCTGCTGCTTTGACGTGAGGCAAGGGGAAAGTGCAGCCCAGCAGAGGCTTTGACTTCTGGAGCCTTTTTCTTTGGCAGCAGCTGCTGCAAGCGGGCAAGGGAGCTGCGAGAGTGAAGAAGGGGACGGTCGGTCTATGGGAGAAGGAAGCTGCCGAGGCGCAGTGTGTTGTGCTCAGTTTCAAGGCTGCCTGGAGGAGGGGGGGGACTTGAAGAACGCCTTCTTTCTGGACGCCTCCTTCTGCCTGGGCTCCAGCTGCATGCACTCTGCAGCACGGAAGGTTTAGGAAGCTGCTTCTGGCCAGCTTGTGTCCACGAGTGCAAGGGCTGCGCCTTCCTTTCGGAAGCAGCCAGAGCCTTCTCAGCTGCAGCTGCTTGTGAAGCAGCTCTTGGCTGGACATTTGAAATTGGCTCCCCTGAGTACATGAGCCCGGTGCGCAGCTGCTTGCTTCTTCGCCTTCTGTGCTCTGGGCAGAAGTGAAGCCCAGCCATGGCTTGGAGCTTTGCCGCTCTTCAGCGTGAACACTGCACGCAGCCACAGTGTGCTGCTGTGCAGGGATTTTCCTCAGCTCAACGGACTACAAGCATTTTCTTGCCGTTTCACCGAGTCCAAGCTGTCCGTGGAGCTCTCGCTCAGCGAAATGCGTTTGGAGAGAAACACTTGCTGCAGTAGCTTTTCGCTGGGCAAGACTTTCAACACAGCACCCCAATTCGGGCAAGGAGCAGGAGAAAGGAAGAGCATCTTTTCGTCCTGGCACGTTCTTCTGGGCGACACGCCTATCCGCCTCTTGGCTCCCTGCAAGGCTGTAAAGCTTGGCGGGGGTACTTGCAAGTGAGAAGGCAGGTGCAGAGAGCACCGCCATCTGCCAGCGCTGTGCAGGCTGTAAGGGAAAGAGGGCTCCCACTAGGATGTGCTGCAAATACAGGTTTCCAGGCGTCGAGGGTAAGCTCCGGGGAAGCTCGTTGACCTCAACCTGTTCTCTGGTCGAGACTTAGCTGAGAAGCTTTCCGTTCAGATTCAGGCTGCAAGGCAGAGCGAATGTGCTGCTCCCTAGCGCTGAGAGAGAAAGTGCAGAGCCCAGGCGTGTTTGGGCAGAGGCAGCAGGCTGGAGCATTTCTCTGGCGGCACCGTGCTCTCTGGGCGACAAGTAGACACCGCTTCCACTCCGGCACAATGAAGGCGCAGAGCACGGAGCTGCTATGCGCACGGCACAGGCTGCAAGAGGAAGCGTGGCTGCCTCTCGCTTGTGTGCGGATTCACGTTAGCACTTGAAAACAGAAAGTTCCACCTGCGGCTACTTGTGCTGCTACCTATTTCTCTTCCAGCTTTCCCTGGAAAGCATTGTGCCCAGCTTTATGCTCGGAGATGCAGAGCTGACAGTGGTAGATGCAGCGGAGACTGGAAATACAGAGTGCAGCCGAGAGTTTCTGCTGCTTTGACGTGAGGCAAGGGGAAAGTGCAGCCCAGCAGAGGCTTTGACTTCTGGAGCCTTTTTCTTTGGCAGCAGCTGCTGCAAGCGGGCAAGGGAGCTGCGAGAGTGAAGAAGGGGACGGTCGGTCTATGGGAGAAGGAAGCTGCCGAGGCGCAGTGTGTTGTGCTCAGTTTCAAGGCTGCCTGGAGGAGGGGGGGGACTTGAAGAACGCCTTCTTTCTGGACGCCTCCTTCTGCCTGGGCTCCAGCTGCATGCACTCTGCAGCACGGAAGGTTTAGGAAGCTGCTTCTGGCCAGCTTGTGTCCACGAGTGCAAGGGCTGCGCCTTCCTTTCGGAAGCGGCCAGAGCCTTCTCAGCTGCAGCTGCTTGTGAAGCAGCTCTTGGCTGGACATTTGAAATTGGCTCCCCTGAGTACATGAGCCCGGTGCGCAGCTGCTTGCTTCTTCGCCTTCTGTGCTCTGGGCAGAAGTGAAGCCCAGCCATGGCTTGGAGCTTTGCCGCTCTTCAGCGTGAACACTGCACGCAGCCACAGTGTGCTGCTGTGCAGGGATTTTCCTCAGCTCAACGGACTACAAGCATTTTCTTGCCGTTTCACCGAGTCCAAGCTGTCCGTGGAGCTCTCGCTCAGCGAAATGCGTTTGGAGAGAAACACTTGCTGCAGTAGCTTTTCGCCGGGCAAGACTTTCAACACAGCACCCCAATTCGGGCAAGGAGCAGGAGAAAGGAAGAGCATCTTTTCGTCCTGGCACGTTCTTCTGGGCGACACGCCTATCCGCCTCTTGGCTCCCTGCAAGGCTGTAAAGCTTGGCGGGGGTACTTGCAAGTGAGAAGGCAGGTGCAGAGAGCACCGCCATCTGCCAGCGCTGTGCAGGCTGTAAGGGAAAGAGGGCTCCCACTAGGATGTGCTGCAAATACAGGTTTCCAGGCGTCGAGGGTAAGCTCCGGGGAAGCTCGTTGACCTCAACCTGTTCTCTGGGCGAGACTTAGCTGAGAAGCTTTCCGTTCAGATTCAGGCTGCAAGGCAGAGCGAATGTGCTGCTCCCTAGCGCTGAGAGAGAAAGTGCAGAGCCCAGGCGTGTTTGGGCAGAGGCAGCAGGCTGGAGCATTTCTCTGCCGGCACCGTGCTCTCTGGGCGACAAGTAGACACCGCTTCCACTCCGGCACAATGAAGGCGCAGAGCACGGAGCTGCTATGCGCACGGCACAGGCTGCAAGAGGAAGCGTGGCTGCCTCTCGCTTGTGTGCGGATTCACGTTAGCACTTGAAAACAGAAAGTTCCACCTGCGGCTACTTGTGCTGCTACCTATTTCTCTTCCAGCTTTCCCTGGAAAGCATTGTGCCCAGCTTTATGCTCGGAGATGCAGAGCTGACAGTGGTAGATGCAGCGGAGACTGGAAATACAGAGTGCAGCCGAGAGTTTCTGCTGCTTTGACGTGAGGCAAGGGGAAAGTGCAGCCCAGCAGAGGCTTTGACTTCTGGAGCCTTTTTCTTTGGCAGCAGCTGCTGCAAGCGGGCAAGGGAGCTGCGAGAGTGAAGAAGGGGACGGTCGGTCTATGGGAGAAGGAAGCTGCCGAGGCGCAGTGTGTTGTGCTCAGTTTCAAGGCTGCCTGGAGGAGGGGGGGGACTTGAAGAACGCCTTCTTTCTGGACGCCTCCTTCTGCCTGGGCTCCAGCTGCATGCACTCTGCAGCACGGAAGGTTTAGGAAGCTGCTTCTGGCCAGCTTGTGTCCACGAGTGCAAGGGCTGCGCCTTCCTTTCGGAAGCAGCCAGAGCCTTCTCAGCTGCAGCTGCTTGTGAAGCAGCTCTTGGCTGGACATTTGAAATTGGCTCCCCTGAGTACATGAGCCCGGTGCGCAGCTGCTTGCTTCTTCGCCTTCTGTGCTCTGGGCAGAAGTGAAGCCCAGCCATGGCTTGGAGCTTTGCCGCTCTTCAGCGTGAACACTGCACGCAGCCACAGTGTGCTGCTGTGCAGGGATTTTCCTCAGCTCAACGGACTACAAGCATTTTCTTGCCGTTTCACCGAGTCCAAGCTGTCCGTGGAGCTCTCGCTCAGCGAAATGCGTTTGGAGAGAAACACTTGCTGCAGTAGCTTTTCGCTGGGCAAGACTTTCAACACAGCACCCCAATTCGGGCAAGGAGCAGGAGAAAGGAAGAGCATCTTTTCGTCCTGGCACGTTCTTCTGGGCGACACGCCTATCCGCCTCTTGGCTCCCTGCAAGGCTGTAAAGCTTGGCGGGGGTACTTGCAAGTGAGAAGGCAGGTGCAGAGAGCACCGCCATCTGCCAGCGCTGTGCAGGCTGTAAGGGAAAGAGGGCTCCCACTAGGATGTGCTGCAAATACAGGTTTCCAGGCGTCGAGGGTAAGCTCCGGGGAAGCTCGTTGACCTCAACCTGTTCTCTGGGCGAGACTTAGCTGAGAAGCTTTCCGTTCAGATTCAGGCTGCAAGGCAGAGCGAATGTGCTGCTCCCTAGCGCTGAGAGAGAAAGTGCAGAGCCCAGGCGTGTTTGGGCAGAGGCAGCAGCCTGGAGCATTTCTCTGGCGGCACCGTGCTCTCTGGGCGACAAGTAGACACCGCTTCCACTCCGGCACAATGAAGGCGCAGAGCACGGAGCTGCTATGCGCACGGCACAGGCTGCAAGAGGAAGCGTGGCTGCCTCTCGCTTGTGTGCGGATTCACGTTAGCACTTGAAAACAGAAAGTTCCACCTGCGGCTACTTGTGCTGCTACCTATTTCTCTTCCAGCTTTCCCTGGAAAGCATTGTGCCCAGCTTTATGCTCGGAGATGCAGAGCTGACAGTGGTAGATGCAGCGGAGACTGGAAATACAGAGTGCAGCCGAGAGTTTCTGCTGCTTTGACGTGAGGCAAGGGGAAAGTGCAGCCCAGCAGAGGCTTTGACTTCTGGAGCCTTTTTCTTTGGCAGCAGCTGCTGCAAGCGGGCAAGGGAGCTGCGAGAGTGAAGAAGGGGACGGTCGGTCTATGGGAGAAGGAAGCTGCCGAGGCGCAGTGTGTTGTGCTCAGTTTCAAGGCTGCCTGGAGGAGGGGGGGGACTTGAAGAACGCCTTCTTTCTGGACGCCTCCTTCTGCCTGGGCTCCAGCTGCATGCACTCTGCAGCACGGAAGGTTTAGGAAGCTGCTTCTGGCCAGCTTGTGTCCACGAGTGCAAGGGCTGCGCCTTCCTTTGGGAAGCAGCCAGAGCCTTCTCAGCTGCAGCTGCTTGTGAAGCAGCTCTTGGCTGGACATTTGAAATTGGCTCCCCTGAGTACATGAGCCCGGTGCGCAGCTGCTTGCTTCTTCGCCTTCTGTGCTCTGGGCAGAAGTGAAGCCCAGCCATGGCTTGGAGCTTTGCCGCTCTTCAGCGTGAACACTGCACGCAGCCACAGTGTGCTGCTGTGCAGGGATTTTCCTCAGCTCAACGGACTACAAGCATTTTCTTGCCGTTTCACCGAGTCCAAGCTGTCCGTGGAGCTCTCGCTCAGCGAAATGCGTTTGGAGAGAAACACTTGCTGCAGTAGCTTTTCGCCGGGCAAGACTTTCAACACAGCACCCCAATTCGGGCAAGGAGCAGGAGAAAGGAAGAGCATCTTTTCGTCCTGGCACGTTCTTCTGGGCGACACGCCTATCCGCCTCTTGGCTCCCTGCAAGGCTGTAAAGCTTGGCGGGGGTACTTGCAAGTGAGAAGGCAGGTGCAGAGAGCACCGCCATCTGCCAGCGCTGTGCAGGCTGTAAGGGAAAGAGGGCTCCCACTAGGATGTGCTGCAAATACAGGTTTCCAGGCGTCGAGGGTAAGCTCCGGGGAAGCTCGTTGACCTCAACCTGTTCTCTGGGCGAGACTTAGCTGAGAAGCTTTCCGTTCAGATTCAGGCTGCAAGGCAGAGCGAATGTGCTGCTCCCTAGCGCTGAGAGAGAAAGTGCAGAGCCCAGGCGTGTTTGGGCAGAGGCAGCAGGCTGGAGCATTTCTCTGGCGGCACCGTGCTCTCTGGGCGACAAGTAGACACCGCTTCCACTCCGGCACAATGAAGGCGCAGAGCACGGAGCTGCTATGCGCACGGCACAGGCTGCAAGAGGAAGCGTGGCTGCCTCTCGCTTGTGTGCGGATTCACGTTAGCACTTGAAAACAGAAAGTTCCACCTGCGGCTACTTGTGCTGCTACCTATTTCTCTTCCAGCTTTCCCTGGAAAGCATTGTGCCCAGCTTTATGCTCGGAGATGCAGAGCTGACAGTGGTAGATGCAGCGGAGACTGGAAATACAGAGTGCAGCCGAGAGTTTCTGCTGCTTTGACGTGAGGCAAGGGGAAAGTGCAGCCCAGCAGAGGCTTTGACTTCTGGAGCCTTTTTCTTTGGCAGCAGCTGCTGCAAGCGGGCAAGGGAGCTGCGAGAGTGAAGAAGGGGACGGTCCGTCTATGGGAGAAGGAAGCTGCCGAGGCGCAGTGTGTTGTGCTCAGTTTCAAGGCTGCCTGGAGGAGGGGGGGGACTTGAAGAACGCCTTCTTTCTGGACGCCTCCTTCTGCCTGGGCTCCAGCTGCATGCACTCTGCAGCACGGAAGGTTTAGGAAGCTGCTTCTGGCCAGCTTGTGTCCACGAGTGCAAGGGCTGCGCCTTCCTTTCGGAAGCAGCCAGAGCCTTCTCAGCTGCAGCTGCTTGTGAAGCAGCTCTTGGCTGGACATTTGAAATTGGCTCCCCTGAGTACATGAGCCCGGTGCGCAGCTGCTTGCTTCTTCGCCTTCTGTGCTCTGGGCAGAAGTGAAGCCCAGCCATGGCTTGGAGCTTTGCCGCTCTTCAGCGTGAACACTGCACGCAGCCACAGTGTGCTGCTGTGCAGGGATTTTCCTCAGCTCAACGGACTACAAGCATTTTCTTGCCGTTTCACCGAGTCCAAGCTGTCCGTGGAGCTCTCGCTCAGCGAAATGCGTTTGGAGAGAAACACTTGCTGCAGTAGCTTTTCGCTGGGCAAGACTTTCAACACAGCACCCCAATTCGGGCAAGGAGCAGGAGAAAGGAAGAGCATCTTTTCGTCCTGGCACGTTCTTCTGGGCGACACGCCTATCCGCCTCTTGGCTCCCTGCAAGGCTGTAAAGCTTGGCGGGGGTACTTGCAAGTGAGAAGGCAGGTGCAGAGAGCACCGCCATCTGCCAGCGCTGTGCAGGCTGTAAGGGAAAGAGGGCTCCCACTAGGATGTGCTGCAAATACAGGTTTCCAGGCGTCGAGGGTAAGCTCCGGGGAAGCTCGTTGACCTCAACCTGTTCTCTGGGCGAGACTTAGCTGAGAAGCTTTCCGTTCAGATTCAGGCTGCAAGGCAGAGCGAATGTGCTGCTCCCTAGCGCTGAGAGAGAAAGTGCAGAGCCCAGGCGTGTTTGGGCAGAGGCAGCAGCCTGGAGCATTTCTCTGGCGGCACCGTGCTCTCTGGGCGACAAGTAGACACCGCTTCCACTCCGGCACAATGAAGGCGCAGAGCACGGAGCTGCTATGCGCACGGCACAGGCTGCAAGAGGAAGCGTGGCTGCCTCTCGCTTGTGTGCGGATTCACGTTAGCACTTGAAAACAGAAAGTTCCACCTGCGGCTACTTGTGCTGCTACCTATTTCTCTTCCAGCTTTCCCTGGAAAGCATTGTGCCCAGCTTTATGCTCGGAGATGCAGAGCTGACAGTGGTAGATGCAGCGGAGACTGGAAATACAGAGTGCAGCCGAGAGTTTCTGCTGCTTTGACGTGAGGCAAGGGGAAAGTGCAGCCCAGCAGAGGCTTTGACTTCTGGAGCCTTTTTCTTTGGCAGCAGCTGCTGCAAGCGGGCAAGGGAGCTGCGAGAGTGAAGAAGGGGACGGTCGGTCTATGGGAGAAGGAAGCTGCCGAGGCGCAGTGTGTTGTGCTCAGTTTCAAGGCTGCCTGGAGGAGGGGGGGTACTTGAAGAACGCCTTCTTTCTGGACGCCTCCTTCTGCCTGGGCTCCAGCTGCATGCACTCTGCAGCACGGAAGGTTTAGGAAGCTGCTTCTGGCCAGCTTGTGTCCACGAGTGCAAGGGCTGCGCCTTCCTTTGGGAAGCAGCCAGAGCCTTCTCAGCTGCAGCTGCTTGTGAAGCAGCTCTTGGCTGGACATTTGAAATTGGCTCCCCTGAGTACATGAGCCCGGTGCGCAGCTGCTTGCTTCTTCGCCTTCTGTGCTCTGGGCAGAAGTGAAGCCCAGCCATGGCTTGGAGCTTTGCCGCTCTTCAGCGTGAACACTGCACGCAGCCACAGTGTGCTGCTGTGCAGGGATTTTCCTCAGCTCAACGGACTACAAGCATTTTCTTGCCGTTTCACCGAGTCCAAGCTGTCCGTGGAGCTCTCGCTCAGCGAAATGCGTTTGGAGAGAAACACTTGCTGCAGTAGCTTTTCGCCGGGCAAGACTTTCAACACAGCACCCCAATTCGGGCAAGGAGCAGGAGAAAGGAAGAGCATCTTTTCGTCCTGGCACGTTCTTCTGGGCGACACGCCTATCCGCCTCTTGGCTCCCTGCAAGGCTGTAAAGCTTGGCGGGGGTACTTGCAAGTGAGAAGGCAGGTGCAGAGAGCACCGCCATCTGCCAGCGCTGTGCAGGCTGTAAGGGAAAGAGGGCTCCCACTAGGATGTGCTGCAAATACAGGTTTCCAGGCGTCGAGGGTAAGCTCCGGGGAAGCTCGTTGACCTCAACCTGTTCTCTGGGCGAGACTTAGCTGAGAAGCTTTCCGTTCAGATTCAGGCTGCAAGGCAGAGCGAATGTGCTGCTCCCTAGCGCTGAGAGAGAAAGTGCAGAGCCCAGGCGTGTTTGGGCAGAGGCAGCAGGCTGGAGCATTTCTCTGGCGGCACCGTGCTCTCTGGGCGACAAGTAGACACCGCTTCCACTCCGGCACAATGAAGGCGCAGAGCACGGAGCTGCTATGCGCACGGCACAGGCTGCAAGAGGAAGCGTGGCTGCCTCTCGCTTGTGTGCGGATTCACGTTAGCACTTGAAAACAGAAAGTTCCACCTGCGGCTACTTGTGCTGCTACCTATTTCTCTTCCAGCTTTCCCTGGAAAGCATTGTGCCCAGCTTTATGCTCGGAGATGCAGAGCTGACAGTGGTAGATGCAGCGGAGACTGGAAATACAGAGTGCAGCCGAGAGTTTCTGCTGCTTTGACGTGAGGCAAGGGGAAAGTGCAGCCCAGCAGAGGCTTTGACTTCTGGAGCCTTTTTCTTTGGCAGCAGCTGCTGCAAGCGGGCAAGGGAGCTGCGAGAGTGAAGAAGGGGACGGTCGGTCTATGGGAGAAGGAAGCTGCCGAGGCGCAGTGTGTTGTGCTCAGTTTCAAGGCTGCCTGGAGGAGGGGGGGGACTTGAAGAACGCCTTCTTTCTGGACGCCTCCTTCTGCCTGGGCTCCAGCTGCATGCACTCTGCAGCACGGAAGGTTTAGGAAGCTGCTTCTGGCCAGCTTGTGTCCACGAGTGCAAGGGCTGCGCCTTCCTTTCGGAAGCAGCCAGAGCCTTCTCAGCTGCAGCTGCTTGTGAAGCAGCTCTTGGCTGGACATTTGAAATTGGCTCCCCTGAGTACATGAGCCCGGTGCGCAGCTGCTTGCTTCTTCGCCTTCTGTGCTCTGGGCAGAAGTGAAGCCCAGCCATGGCTTGGAGCTTTGCCGCTCTTCAGCGTGAACACTGCACGCAGCCACAGTGTGCTGCTGTGCAGGGATTTTCCTCAGCTCAACGGACTACAAGCATTTTCTTGCCGTTTCACCGAGTCCAAGCTGTCCGTGGAGCTCTCGCTCAGCGAAATGCGTTTGGAGAGAAACACTTGCTGCAGTAGCTTTTCGCTGGGCAAGACTTTCAACACAGCACCCCAATTCGGGCAAGGAGCAGGAGAAAGGAAGAGCATCTTTTCGTCCTGGCACGTTCTTCTGGGCGACACGCCTATCCGCCTCTTGGCTCCCTGCAAGGCTGTAAAGCTTGGCGGGGGTACTTGCAAGTGAGAAGGCAGGTGCAGAGAGCACCGCCATCTGCCAGCGCTGTGCAGGCTGTAAGGGAAAGAGGGCTCCCACTAGGATGTGCTGCAAATACAGGTTTCCAGGCGTCGAGGGTAAGCTCCGGGGAAGCTCGTTGACCTCAACCTGTTCTCTGGGCGAGACTTAGCTGAGAAGCTTTCCGTTCAGATTCAGGCTGCAAGGCAGAGCGAATGTGCTGCTCCCTAGCGCTGAGAGAGAAAGTGCAGAGCCCAGGCGTGTTTGGGCAGAGGCAGCAGGCTGGAGCATTTCTCTGGCGGCACCGTGCTCTCTGGGCGACAAGTAGACACCGCTTCCACTCCGGCACAATGAAGGCGCAGAGCACGGAGCTGCTATGCGCACGGCACAGGCTGCAAGAGGAAGCGTGGCTGCCTCTCGCTTGTGTGCGGATTCACGTTAGCACTTGAAAACAGAAAGTTCCACCTGCGGCTACTTGTGCTGCTACCTATTTCTCTTCCAGCTTTCCCTGGAAAGCATTGTGCCCAGCTTTATGCTCGGAGATGCAGAGCTGACAGTGGTAGATGCAGCGGAGACTGGAAATACAGAGTGCAGCCGAGAGTTTCTGCTGCTTTGACGTGAGGCAAGGGGAAAGTGCAGCCCAGCAGAGGCTTTGACTTCTGGAGCCTTTTTCTTTGGCAGCAGCTGCTGCAAGCGGGCAAGGGAGCTGCGAGAGTGAAGAAGGGGACGGTCGGTCTATGGGAGAAGGAAGCTGCCGAGGCGCAGTGTGTTGTGCTCAGTTTCAAGGCTGCCTGGAGGAGGGGGGGGACTTGAAGAACGCCTTCTTTCTGGACGCCTCCTTCTGCCTGGGCTCCAGCTGCATGCACTCTGCAGCACGGAAGGTTTAGGAACCTGCTTCTGGCCAGCTTGTGTCCACGAGTGCAAGGGCTGCGCCTTCCTTTCGGAAGCAGCCAGAGCCTTCTCAGCTGCAGCTGCTTGTGAAGCAGCTCTTGGCTGGACATTTGAAATTGGCTCCCCTGAGTACATGAGCCCGGTGCGCAGCTGCTTGCTTCTTCGCCTTCTGTGCTCTGGGCAGAAGTGAAGCCCAGCCATGGCTTGGAGCTTTGCCGCTCTTCAGCGTGAACACTGCACGCAGCCACAGTGTGCTGCTGTGCAGGGATTTTCCTCAGCTCAACGGACTACAAGCATTTTCTTGCCGTTTCACCGAGTCCAAGCTGTCCGTGGAGCTCTCGCTCAGCGAAATGCGTTTGGAGAGAAACACTTGCTGCAGTAGCTTTTCGCCGGGCAAGACTTTCAACACAGCACCCCAATTCGGGCAAGGAGCAGGAGAAAGGAAGAGCATCTTTTCGTCCTGGCACGTTCTTCTGGGCGACACGCCTATCCGCCTCTTGGCTCCCTGCAAGGCTGTAAAGCTTGGCGGGGGTACTTGCAAGTGAGAAGGCAGGTGCAGAGAGCACCGCCATCTGCCAGCGCTGTGCAGGCTGTAAGGGAAAGAGGGCTCCCACTAGGATGTGCTGCAAATACAGGTTTCCAGGCGTCGAGGGTAAGCTCCGGGGAAGCTCGTTGACCTCAACCTGTTCTCTGGGCGAGACTTAGCTGAGAAGCTTTCCGTTCAGATTCAGGCTGCAAGGCAGAGCGAATGTGCTGCTCCCTAGCGCTGAGAGAGAAAGTGCAGAGCCCAGGCGTGTTTGGGCAGAGGCAGCAGGCTGGAGCATTTCTCTGCCGGCACCGTGCTCTCTGGGCGACAAGTAGACACCGCTTCCACTCCGGCACAATGAAGGCGCAGAGCACGGAGCTGCTATGCGCACGGCACAGGCTGCAAGAGGAAGCGTGGCTGCCTCTCGCTTGTGTGCGGATTCACGTTAGCACTTGAAAACAGAAAGTTCCACCTGCGGCTACTTGTGCTGCTACCTATTTCTCTTCCAGCTTTCCCTGGAAAGCATTGTGCCCAGCTTTATGCTCGGAGATGCAGAGCTGACAGTGGTAGATGCAGCGGAGACTGGAAATACAGAGTGCAGCCGAGAGTTTCTGCTGCTTTGACGTGAGGCAAGGGGAAAGTGCAGCCCAGCAGAGGCTTTGACTTCTGGAGCCTTTTTCTTTGGCAGCAGCTGCTGCAAGCGGGCAAGGGAGCTGCGAGAGTGAAGAAGGGGACGGTCGGTCTATGGGAGAAGGAAGCTGCCGAGGCGCAGTGTGTTGTGCTCAGTTTCAAGGCTGCCTGGAGGAGGGGGGGGACTTGAAGAACGCCTTCTTTCTGGACGCCTCCTTCTGCCTGGGCTCCAGCTGCATGCACTCTGCAGCACGGAAGGTTTAGGAACCTGCTTCTGGCCAGCTTGTGTCCACGAGTGCAAGGGCTGCGCCTTCCTTTGGGAAGCAGCCAGAGCCTTCTCAGCTGCAGCTGCTTGTGAAGCAGCTCTTGGCTGGACATTTGAAATTGGCTCCCCTGAGTACATGAGCCCGGTGCGCAGCTGCTTGCTTCTTCGCCTTCTGTGCTCTGGGCAGAAGTGAAGCCCAGCCATGGCTTGGAGCTTTGCCGCTCTTCAGCGTGAACACTGCACGCAGCCACAGTGTGCTGCTGTGCAGGGATTTTCCTCAGCTCAACGGACTACAAGCATTTTCTTGCCGTTTCACCGAGTCCAAGCTGTCCGTGGAGCTCTCGCTCAGCGAAATGCGTTTGGAGAGAAACACTTGCTGCAGTAGCTTTTCGCTGGGCAAGACTTTCAACACAGCACCCCAATTCGGGCAAGGAGCAGGAGAAAGGAAGAGCATCTTTTCGTCCTGGCACGTTCTTCTGGGCGACACGCCTATCCGCCTCTTGGCTCCCTGCAAGGCTGTAAAGCTTGGCGGGGGTACTTGCAAGTGAGAAGGCAGGTGCAGAGAGCACCGCCATCTGCCAGCGCTGTGCAGGCTGTAAGGGAAAGAGGGCTCCCACTAGGATGTGCTGCAAATACAGGTTTCCAGGCGTCGAGGGTAAGCTCCGGGGAAGCTCGTTGACCTCAACCTGTTCTCTGGGCGAGACTTAGCTGAGAAGCTTTCCGTTCAGATTCAGGCTGCAAGGCAGAGCGAATGTGCTGCTCCCTAGCGCTGAGAGAGAAAGTGCAGAGCCCAGGCGTGTTTGGGCAGAGGCAGCAGGCTGGAGCATTTCTCTGGCGGCACCGTGCTCTCTGGGCGACAAGTAGACACCGCTTCCACTCCGGCACAATGAAGGCGCAGAGCACGGAGCTGCTATGCGCACGGCACAGGCTGCAAGAGGAAGCGTGGCTGCCTCTCGCTTGTGTGCGGATTCACGTTAGCACTTGAAAACAGAAAGTTCCACCTGCGGCTACTTGTGCTGCTACCTATTTCTCTTCCAGCTTTCCCTGGAAAGCATTGTGCCCAGCTTTATGCTCGGAGATGCAGAGCTGACAGTGGTAGATGCAGCGGAGACTGGAAATACAGAGTGCAGCCGAGAGTTTCTGCTGCTTTGACGTGAGGCAAGGGGAAAGTGCAGCCCAGCAGAGGCTTTGACTTCTGGAGCCTTTTTCTTTGGCAGCAGCTGCTGCAAGCGGGCAAGGGAGCTGCGAGAGTGAAGAAGGGGACGGTCGGTCTATGGGAGAAGGAAGCTGCCGAGGCGCAGTGTGTTGTGCTCAGTTTCAAGGCTGCCTGGAGGAGGGGGGGGACTTGAAGAACGCCTTCTTTCTGGACGCCTCCTTCTGCCTGGGCTCCAGCTGCATGCACTCTGCAGCACGGAAGGTTTAGGAACCTGCTTCTGGCCAGCTTGTGTCCACGAGTGCAAGGGCTGCGCCTTCCTTTCGGAAGCAGCCAGAGCCTTCTCAGCTGCAGCTGCTTGTGAAGCAGCTCTTGGCTGGACATTTGAAATTGGCTCCCCTGAGTACATGAGCCCGGTGCGCAGCTGCTTGCTTCTTCGCCTTCTGTGCTCTGGGCAGAAGTGAAGCCCAGCCATGGCTTGGAGCTTTGCCGCTCTTCAGCGTGAACACTGCACGCAGCCACAGTGTGCTGCTGTGCAGGGATTTTCCTCAGCTCAACGGACTACAAGCATTTTCTTGCCGTTTCACCGAGTCCAAGCTGTCCGTGGAGCTCTCGCTCAGCGAAATGCGTTTGGAGAGAAACACTTGCTGCAGTAGCTTTTCGCTGGGCAAGACTTTCAACACAGCACCCCAATTCGGGCAAGGAGCAGGAGAAAGGAAGAGCATCTTTTCGTCCTGGCACGTTCTTCTGGGCGACACGCCTATCCGCCTCTTGGCTCCCTGCAAGGCTGTAAAGCTTGGCGGGGGTACTTGCAAGTGAGAAGGCAGGTGCAGAGAGCACCGCCATCTGCCAGCGCTGTGCAGGCTGTAAGGGAAAGAGGGCTCCCACTAGGATGTGCTGCAAATACAGGTTTCCAGGCGTCGAGGGTAAGCTCCGGGGAAGCTCGTTGACCTCAACCTGTTCTCTGGGCGAGACTTAGCTGAGAAGCTTTCCGTTCAGATTCAGGCTGCAAGGCAGAGCGAATGTGCTGCTCCCTAGCGCTGAGAGAGAAAGTGCAGAGCCCAGGCGTGTTTGGGCAGAGGCAGCAGGCTGGAGCATTTCTCTGCCGGCACCGTGCTCTCTGGGCGACAAGTAGACACCGCTTCCACTCCGGCACAATGAAGGCGCAGAGCACGGAGCTGCTATGCGCACGGCACAGGCTGCAAGAGGAAGCGTGGCTGCCTCTCGCTTGTGTGCGGATTCACGTTAGCACTTGAAAACAGAAAGTTCCACCTGCGGCTACTTGTGCTGCTACCTATTTCTCTTCCAGCTTTCCCTGGAAAGCATTGTGCCCAGCTTTATGCTCGGAGATGCAGAGCTGACAGTGGTAGATGCAGCGGAGACTGGAAATACAGAGTGCAGCCGAGAGTTTCTGCTGCTTTGACGTGAGGCAAGGGGAAAGTGCAGCCCAGCAGAGGCTTTGACTTCTGGAGCCTTTTTCTTTGGCAGCAGCTGCTGCAAGCGGGCAAGGGAGCTGCGAGAGTGAAGAAGGGGACGGTCGGTCTATGGGAGAAGGAAGCTGCCGAGGCGCAGTGTGTTGTGCTCAGTTTCAAGGCTGCCTGGAGGAGGGGGGGTACTTGAAGAACGCCTTCTTTCTGGACGCCTCCTTCTGCCTGGGCTCCAGCTGCATGCACTCTGCAGCACGGAAGGTTTAGGAACCTGCTTCTGGCCAGCTTGTGTCCACGAGTGCAAGGGCTGCGCCTTCCTTTCGGAAGCAGCCAGAGCCTTCTCAGCTGCAGCTGCTTGTGAAGCAGCTCTTGGCTGGACATTTGAAATTGGCTCCCCTGAGTACATGAGCCCGGTGCGCAGCTGCTTGCTTCTTCGCCTTCTGTGCTCTGGGCAGAAGTGAAGCCCAGCCATGGCTTGGAGCTTTGCCGCTCTTCAGCGTGAACACTGCACGCAGCCACAGTGTGCTGCTGTGCAGGGATTTTCCTCAGCTCAACGGACTACAAGCATTTTCTTGCCGTTTCACCGAGTCCAAGCTGTCCGTGGAGCTCTCGCTCAGCGAAATGCGTTTGGAGAGAAACACTTGCTGCAGTAGCTTTTCGCTGGGCAAGACTTTCAACACAGCACCCCAATTCGGGCAAGGAGCAGGAGAAAGGAAGAGCATCTTTTCGTCCTGCCACGTTCTTCTGGGCGACACGCCTATCCGCCTCTTGGCTCCCTGCAAGGCTGTAAAGCTTGGCGGGGGTACTTGCAAGTGAGAAGGCAGGTGCAGAGAGCACCGCCATCTGCCAGCGCTGTGCAGGCTGTAAGGGAAAGAGGGCTCCCACTAGGATGTGCTGCAAATACAGGTTTCCAGGCGTCGAGGGTAAGCTCCGGGGAAGCTCGTTGACCTCAACCTGTTCTCTGGGCGAGACTTAGCTGAGAAGCTTTCCGTTCAGATTCAGGCTGCAAGGCAGAGCGAATGTGCTGCTCCCTAGCGCTGAGAGAGAAAGTGCAGAGCCCAGGCGTGTTTGGGCAGAGGCAGCAGGCTGGAGCATTTCTCTGGCGGCACCGTGCTCTCTGGGCGACAAGTAGACACCGCTTCCACTCCGGCACAATGAAGGCGCAGAGCACGGAGCTGCTATGCGCACGGCACAGGCTGCAAGAGGAAGCGTGGCTGCCTCTCGCTTGTGTGCGGATTCACGTTAGCACTTGAAAACAGAAAGTTCCACCTGCGGCTACTTGTGCTGCTACCTATTTCTCTTCCAGCTTTCCCTGGAAAGCATTGTGCCCAGCTTTATGCTCGGAGATGCAGAGCTGACAGTGGTAGATGCAGCGGAGACTGGAAATACAGAGTGCAGCCGAGAGTTTCTGCTGCTTTGACGTGAGGCAAGGGGAAAGTGCAGCCCAGCAGAGGCTTTGACTTCTGGAGCCTTTTTCTTTGGCAGCAGCTGCTGCAAGCGGGCAAGGGAGCTGCGAGAGTGAAGAAGGGGACGGTCGGTCTATGGGAGAAGGAAGCTGCCGAGGCGCAGTGTGTTGTGCTCAGTTTCAAGGCTGCCTGGAGGAGGGGGGGTACTTGAAGAACGCCTTCTTTCTGGACGCCTCCTTCTGCCTGGGCTCCAGCTGCATGCACTCTGCAGCACGGAAGGTTTAGGAAGCTGCTTCTGGCCAGCTTGTGTCCACGAGTGCAAGGGCTGCGCCTTCCTTTCGGAAGCAGCCAGAGCCTTCTCAGCTGCAGCTGCTTGTGAAGCAGCTCTTGGCTGGACATTTGAAATTGGCTCCCCTGAGTACATGAGCCCGGTGCGCAGCTGCTTGCTTCTTCGCCTTCTGTGCTCTGGGCAGAAGTGAAGCCCAGCCATGGCTTGGAGCTTTGCCGCTCTTCAGCGTGAACACTGCACGCAGCCACAGTGTGCTGCTGTGCAGGGATTTTCCTCAGCTCAACGGACTACAAGCATTTTCTTGCCGTTTCACCGAGTCCAAGCTGTCCGTGGAGCTCTCGCTCAGCGAAATGCGTTTGGAGAGAAACACTTGCTGCAGTAGCTTTTCGCTGGGCAAGACTTTCAACACAGCACCCCAATTCGGGCAAGGAGCAGGAGAAAGGAAGAGCATCTTTTCGTCCTGGCACGTTCTTCTGGGCGACACGCCTATCCGCCTCTTGGCTCCCTGCAAGGCTGTAAAGCTTGGCGGGGGTACTTGCAAGTGAGAAGGCAGGTGCAGAGAGCACCGCCATCTGCCAGCGCTGTGCAGGCTGTAAGGGAAAGAGGGCTCCCACTAGGATGTGCTGCAAATACAGGTTTCCAGGCGTCGAGGGTAAGCTCCGGGGAAGCTCGTTGACCTCAACCTGTTCTCTGGGCGAGACTTAGCTGAGAAGCTTTCCGTTCAGATTCAGGCTGCAAGGCAGAGCGAATGTGCTGCTCCCTAGCGCTGAGAGAGAAAGTGCAGAGCCCAGGCGTGTTTGGGCAGAGGCAGCAGGCTGGAGCATTTCTCTGGCGGCACCGTGCTCTCTGGGCGACAAGTAGACACCGCTTCCACTCCGGCACAATGAAGGCGCAGAGCACGGAGCTGCTATGCGCACGGCACAGGCTGCAAGAGGAAGCGTGGCTGCCTCTCGCTTGTGTGCGGATTCACGTTAGCACTTGAAAACAGAAAGTTCCACCTGCGGCTACTTGTGCTGCTACCTATTTCTCTTCCAGCTTTCCCTGGAAAGCATTGTGCCCAGCTTTATGCTCGGAGATGCAGAGCTGACAGTGGTAGATGCAGCGGAGACTGGAAATACAGAGTGCAGCCGAGAGTTTCTGCTGCTTTGACGTGAGGCAAGGGGAAAGTGCAGCCCAGCAGAGGCTTTGACTTCTGGAGCCTTTTTCTTTGGCAGCAGCTGCTGCAAGCGGGCAAGGGAGCTGCGAGAGTGAAGAAGGGGACGGTCGGTCTATGGGAGAAGGAAGCTGCCGAGGCGCAGTGTGTTGTGCTCAGTTTCAAGGCTGCCTGGAGGAGGGGGGGGACTTGAAGAACGCCTTCTTTCTGGACGCCTCCTTCTGCCTGGGCTCCAGCTGCATGCACTCTGCAGCACGGAAGGTTTAGGAAGCTGCTTCTGGCCAGCTTGTGTCCACGAGTGCAAGGGCTGCGCCTTCCTTTGGGAAGCAGCCAGAGCCTTCTCAGCTGCAGCTGCTTGTGAAGCAGCTCTTGGCTGGACATTTGAAATTGGCTCCCCTGAGTACATGAGCCCGGTGCGCAGCTGCTTGCTTCTTCGCCTTCTGTGCTCTGGGCAGAAGTGAAGCCCAGCCATGGCTTGGAGCTTTGCCGCTCTTCAGCGTGAACACTGCACGCAGCCACAGTGTGCTGCTGTGCAGGGATTTTCCTCAGCTCAACGGACTACAAGCATTTTCTTGCCGTTTCACCGAGTCCAAGCTGTCCGTGGAGCTCTCGCTCAGCGAAATGCGTTTGGAGAGAAACACTTGCTGCAGTAGCTTTTCGCTGGGCAAGACTTTCAACACAGCACCCCAATTCGGGCAAGGAGCAGGAGAAAGGAAGAGCATCTTTTCGTCCTGGCACGTTCTTCTGGGCGACACGCCTATCCGCCTCTTGGCTCCCTGCAAGGCTGTAAAGCTTGGCGGGGGTACTTGCAAGTGAGAAGGCAGGTGCAGAGAGCACCGCCATCTGCCAGCGCTGTGCAGGCTGTAAGGGAAAGAGGGCTCCCACTAGGATGTGCTGCAAATACAGGTTTCCAGGCGTCGAGGGTAAGCTCCGGGGAAGCTCGTTGACCTCAACCTGTTCTCTGGGCGAGACTTAGCTGAGAAGCTTTCCGTTCAGATTCAGGCTGCAAGGCAGAGCGAATGTGCTGCTCCCTAGCGCTGAGAGAGAAAGTGCAGAGCCCAGGCGTGTTTGGGCAGAGGCAGCAGGCTGGAGCATTTCTCTGGCGGCACCGTGCTCTCTGGGCGACAAGTAGACACCGCTTCCACTCCGGCACAATGAAGGCGCAGAGCACGGAGCTGCTATGCGCACGGCACAGGCTGCAAGAGGAAGCGTGGCTGCCTCTCGCTTGTGTGCGGATTCACGTTAGCACTTGAAAACAGAAAGTTCCACCTGCGGCTACTTGTGCTGCTACCTATTTCTCTTCCAGCTTTCCCTGGAAAGCATTGTGCCCAGCTTTATGCTCGGAGATGCAGAGCTGACAGTGGTAGATGCAGCGGAGACTGGAAATACAGAGTGCAGCCGAGAGTTTCTGCTGCTTTGACGTGAGGCAAGGGGAAAGTGCAGCCCAGCAGAGGCTTTGACTTCTGGAGCCTTTTTCTTTGGCAGCAGCTGCTGCAAGCGGGCAAGGGAGCTGCGAGAGTGAAGAAGGGGACGGTCGGTCTATGGGAGAAGGAAGCTGCCGAGGCGCAGTGTGTTGTGCTCAGTTTCAAGGCTGCCTGGAGGAGGGGGGGGACTTGAAGAACGCCTTCTTTCTGGACGCCTCCTTCTGCCTGGGCTCCAGCTGCATGCACTCTGCAGCACGGAAGGTTTAGGAAGCTGCTTCTGGCCAGCTTGTGTCCACGAGTGCAAGGGCTGCGCCTTCCTTTCGGAAGCAGCCAGAGCCTTCTCAGCTGCAGCTGCTTGTGAAGCAGCTCTTGGCTGGACATTTGAAATTGGCTCCCCTGAGTACATGAGCCCGGTGCGCAGCTGCTTGCTTCTTCGCCTTCTGTGCTCTGGGCAGAAGTGAAGCCCAGCCATGGCTTGGAGCTTTGCCGCTCTTCAGCGTGAACACTGCACGCAGCCACAGTGTGCTGCTGTGCAGGGATTTTCCTCAGCTCAACGGACTACAAGCATTTTCTTGCCGTTTCACCGAGTCCAAGCTGTCCGTGGAGCTCTCGCTCAGCGAAATGCGTTTGGAGAGAAACACTTGCTGCAGTAGCTTTTCGCCGGGCAAGACTTTCAACACAGCACCCCAATTCGGGCAAGGAGCAGGAGAAAGGAAGAGCATCTTTTCGTCCTGGCACGTTCTTCTGGGCGACACGCCTATCCGCCTCTTGGCTCCCTGCAAGGCTGTAAAGCTTGGCGGGGGTACTTGCAAGTGAGAAGGCAGGTGCAGAGAGCACCGCCATCTGCCAGCGCTGTGCAGGCTGTAAGGGAAAGAGGGCTCCCACTAGGATGTGCTGCAAATACAGGTTTCCAGGCGTCGAGGGTAAGCTCCGGGGAAGCTCGTTGACCTCAACCTGTTCTCTGGGCGAGACTTAGCTGAGAAGCTTTCCGTTCAGATTCAGGCTGCAAGGCAGAGCGAATGTGCTGCTCCCTAGCGCTGAGAGAGAAAGTGCAGAGCCCAGGCGTGTTTGGGCAGAGGCAGCAGGCTGGAGCATTTCTCTGCCGGCACCGTGCTCTCTGGGCGACAAGTAGACACCGCTTCCACTCCGGCACAATGAAGGCGCAGAGCACGGAGCTGCTATGCGCACGGCACAGGCTGCAAGAGGAAGCGTGGCTGCCTCTCGCTTGTGTGCGGATTCACGTTAGCACTTGAAAACAGAAAGTTCCACCTGCGGCTACTTGTGCTGCTACCTATTTCTCTTCCAGCTTTCCCTGGAAAGCATTGTGCCCAGCTTTATGCTCGGAGATGCAGAGCTGACAGTGGTAGATGCAGCGGAGACTGGAAATACAGAGTGCAGCCGAGAGTTTCTGCTGCTTTGACGTGAGGCAAGGGGAAAGTGCAGCCCAGCAGAGGCTTTGACTTCTGGAGCCTTTTTCTTTGGCAGCAGCTGCTGCAAGCGGGCAAGGGAGCTGCGAGAGTGAAGAAGGGGACGGTCGGTCTATGGGAGAAGGAAGCTGCCGAGGCGCAGTGTGTTGTGCTCAGTTTCAAGGCTGCCTGGAGGAGGGGGGGGACTTGAAGAACGCCTTCTTTCTGGACGCCTCCTTCTGCCTGGGCTCCAGCTGCATGCACTCTGCAGCACGGAAGGTTTAGGAAGCTGCTTCTGGCCAGCTTGTGTCCACGAGTGCAAGGGCTGCGCCTTCCTTTGGGAAGCAGCCAGAGCCTTCTCAGCTGCAGCTGCTTGTGAAGCAGCTCTTGGCTGGACATTTGAAATTGGCTCCCCTGAGTACATGAGCCCGGTGCGCAGCTGCTTGCTTCTTCGCCTTCTGTGCTCTGGGCAGAAGTGAAGCCCAGCCATGGCTTGGAGCTTTGCCGCTCTTCAGCGTGAACACTGCACGCAGCCACAGTGTGCTGCTGTGCAGGGATTTTCCTCAGCTCAACGGACTACAAGCATTTTCTTGCCGTTTCACCGAGTCCAAGCTGTCCGTGGAGCTCTCGCTCAGCGAAATGCGTTTGGAGAGAAACACTTGCTGCAGTAGCTTTTCGCTGGGCAAGACTTTCAACACAGCACCCCAATTCGGGCAAGGAGCAGGAGAAAGGAAGAGCATCTTTTCGTCCTGGCACGTTCTTCTGGGCGACACGCCTATCCGCCTCTTGGCTCCCTGCAAGGCTGTAAAGCTTGGCGGGGGTACTTGCAAGTGAGAAGGCAGGTGCAGAGAGCACCGCCATCTGCCAGCGCTGTGCAGGCTGTAAGGGAAAGAGGGCTCCCACTAGGATGTGCTGCAAATACAGGTTTCCAGGCGTCGAGGGTAAGCTCCGGGGAAGCTCGTTGACCTCAACCTGTTCTCTGGGCGAGACTTAGCTGAGAAGCTTTCCGTTCAGATTCAGGCTGCAAGGCAGAGCGAATGTGCTGCTCCCTAGCGCTGAGAGAGAAAGTGCAGAGCCCAGGCGTGTTTGGGCAGAGGCAGCAGGCTGGAGCATTTCTCTGGCGGCACCGTGCTCTCTGGGCGACAAGTAGACACCGCTTCCACTCCGGCACAATGAAGGCGCAGAGCACGGAGCTGCTATGCGCACGGCACAGGCTGCAAGAGGAAGCGTGGCTGCCTCTCGCTTGTGTGCGGATTCACGTTAGCACTTGAAAACAGAAAGTTCCACCTGCGGCTACTTGTGCTGCTACCTATTTCTCTTCCAGCTTTCCCTGGAAAGCATTGTGCCCAGCTTTATGCTCGGAGATGCAGAGCTGACAGTGGTAGATGCAGCGGAGACTGGAAATACAGAGTGCAGCCGAGAGTTTCTGCTGCTTTGACGTGAGGCAAGGGGAAAGTGCAGCCCAGCAGAGGCTTTGACTTCTGGAGCCTTTTTCTTTGGCAGCAGCTGCTGCAAGCGGGCAAGGGAGCTGCGAGAGTGAAGAAGGGGACGGTCGGTCTATGGGAGAAGGAAGCTGCCGAGGCGCAGTGTGTTGTGCTCAGTTTCAAGGCTGCCTGGAGGAGGGGGGGGACTTGAAGAACGCCTTCTTTCTGGACGCCTCCTTCTGCCTGGGCTCCAGCTGCATGCACTCTGCAGCACGGAAGGTTTAGGAAGCTGCTTCTGGCCAGCTTGTGTCCACGAGTGCAAGGGCTGCGCCTTCCTTTCGGAAGCAGCCAGAGCCTTCTCAGCTGCAGCTGCTTGTGAAGCAGCTCTTGGCTGGACATTTGAAATTGGCTCCCCTGAGTACATGAGCCCGGTGCGCAGCTGCTTGCTTCTTCGCCTTCTGTGCTCTGGGCAGAAGTGAAGCCCAGCCATGGCTTGGAGCTTTGCCGCTCTTCAGCGTGAACACTGCACGCAGCCACAGTGTGCTGCTGTGCAGGGATTTTCCTCAGCTCAACGGACTACAAGCATTTTCTTGCCGTTTCACCGAGTCCAAGCTGTCCGTGGAGCTCTCGCTCAGCGAAATGCGTTTGGAGAGAAACACTTGCTGCAGTAGCTTTTCGCTGGGCAAGACTTTCAACACAGCACCCCAATTCGGGCAAGGAGCAGGAGAAAGGAAGAGCATCTTTTCGTCCTGGCACGTTCTTCTGGGCGACACGCCTATCCGCCTCTTGGCTCCCTGCAAGGCTGTAAAGCTTGGCGGGGGTACTTGCAAGTGAGAAGGCAGGTGCAGAGAGCACCGCCATCTGCCAGCGCTGTGCAGGCTGTAAGGGAAAGAGGGCTCCCACTAGGATGTGCTGCAAATACAGGTTTCCAGGCGTCGAGGGTAAGCTCCGGGGAAGCTCGTTGACCTCAACCTGTTCTCTGGGCGAGACTTAGCTGAGAAGCTTTCCGTTCAGATTCAGGCTGCAAGGCAGAGCGAATGTGCTGCTCCCTAGCGCTGAGAGAGAAAGTGCAGAGCCCAGGCGTGTTTGGGCAGAGGCAGCAGGCTGGAGCATTTCTCTGCCGGCACCGTGCTCTCTGGGCGACAAGTAGACACCGCTTCCACTCCGGCACAATGAAGGCGCAGAGCACGGAGCTGCTATGCGCACGGCACAGGCTGCAAGAGGAAGCGTGGCTGCCTCTCGCTTGTGTGCGGATTCACGTTAGCACTTGAAAACAGAAAGTTCCACCTGCGGCTACTTGTGCTGCTACCTATTTCTCTTCCAGCTTTCCCTGGAAAGCATTGTGCCCAGCTTTATGCTCGGAGATGCAGAGCTGACAGTGGTAGATGCAGCGGAGACTGGAAATACAGAGTGCAGCCGAGAGTTTCTGCTGCTTTGACGTGAGGCAAGGGGAAAGTGCAGCCCAGCAGAGGCTTTGACTTCTGGAGCCTTTTTCTTTGGCAGCAGCTGCTGCAAGCGGGCAAGGGAGCTGCGAGAGTGAAGAAGGGGACGGTCGGTCTATGGGAGAAGGAAGCTGCCGAGGCGCAGTGTGTTGTGCTCAGTTTCAAGGCTGCCTGGAGGAGGGGGGGGACTTGAAGAACGCCTTCTTTCTGGACGCCTCCTTCTGCCTGGGCTCCAGCTGCATGCACTCTGCAGCACGGAAGGTTTAGGAAGCTGCTTCTGGCCAGCTTGTGTCCACGAGTGCAAGGGCTGCGCCTTCCTTTCGGAAGCAGCCAGAGCCTTCTCAGCTGCAGCTGCTTGTGAAGCAGCTCTTGGCTGGACATTTGAAATTGGCTCCCCTGAGTACATGAGCCCGGTGCGCAGCTGCTTGCTTCTTCGCCTTCTGTGCTCTGGGCAGAAGTGAAGCCCAGCCATGGCTTGGAGCTTTGCCGCTCTTCAGCGTGAACACTGCACGCAGCCACAGTGTGCTGCTGTGCAGGGATTTTCCTCAGCTCAACGGACTACAAGCATTTTCTTGCCGTTTCACCGAGTCCAAGCTGTCCGTGGAGCTCTCGCTCAGCGAAATGCGTTTGGAGAGAAACACTTGCTGCAGTAGCTTTTCGCTGGGCAAGACTTTCAACACAGCACCCCAATTCGGGCAAGGAGCAGGAGAAAGGAAGAGCATCTTTTCGTCCTGCCACGTTCTTCTGGGCGACACGCCTATCCGCCTCTTGGCTCCCTGCAAGGCTGTAAAGCTTGGCGGGGGTACTTGCAAGTGAGAAGGCAGGTGCAGAGAGCACCGCCATCTGCCAGCGCTGTGCAGGCTGTAAGGGAAAGAGGGCTCCCACTAGGATGTGCTGCAAATACAGGTTTCCAGGCGTCGAGGGTAAGCTCCGGGGAAGCTCGTTGACCTCAACCTGTTCTCTGGGCGAGACTTAGCTGAGAAGCTTTCCGTTCAGATTCAGGCTGCAAGGCAGAGCGAATGTGCTGCTCCCTAGCGCTGAGAGAGAAAGTGCAGAGCCCAGGCGTGTTTGGGCAGAGGCAGCAGGCTGGAGCATTTCTCTGGCGGCACCGTGCTCTCTGGGCGACAAGTAGACACCGCTTCCACTCCGGCACAATGAAGGCGCAGAGCACGGAGCTGCTATGCGCACGGCACAGGCTGCAAGAGGAAGCGTGGCTGCCTCTCGCTTGTGTGCGGATTCACGTTAGCACTTGAAAACAGAAAGTTCCACCTGCGGCTACTTGTGCTGCTACCTATTTCTCTTCCAGCTTTCCCTGGAAAGCATTGTGCCCAGCTTTATGCTCGGAGATGCAGAGCTGACAGTGGTAGATGCAGCGGAGACTGGAAATACAGAGTGCAGCCGAGAGTTTCTGCTGCTTTGACGTGAGGCAAGGGGAAAGTGCAGCCCAGCAGAGGCTTTGACTTCTGGAGCCTTTTTCTTTGGCAGCAGCTGCTGCAAGCGGGCAAGGGAGCTGCGAGAGTGAAGAAGGGGACGGTCGGTCTATGGGAGAAGGAAGCTGCCGAGGCGCAGTGTGTTGTGCTCAGTTTCAAGGCTGCCTGGAGGAGGGGGGGTACTTGAAGAACGCCTTCTTTCTGGACGCCTCCTTCTGCCTGGGCTCCAGCTGCATGCACTCTGCAGCACGGAAGGTTTAGGAAGCTGCTTCTGGCCAGCTTGTGTCCACGAGTGCAAGGGCTGCGCCTTCCTTTCGGAAGCAGCCAGAGCCTTCTCAGCTGCAGCTGCTTGTGAAGCAGCTCTTGGCTGGACATTTGAAATTGGCTCCCCTGAGTACATGAGCCCGGTGCGCAGCTGCTTGCTTCTTCGCCTTCTGTGCTCTGGGCAGAAGTGAAGCCCAGCCATGGCTTGGAGCTTTGCCGCTCTTCAGCGTGAACACTGCACGCAGCCACAGTGTGCTGCTGTGCAGGGATTTTCCTCAGCTCAACGGACTACAAGCATTTTCTTGCCGTTTCACCGAGTCCAAGCTGTCCGTGGAGCTCTCGCTCAGCGAAATGCGTTTGGAGAGAAACACTTGCTGCAGTAGCTTTTCGCTGGGCAAGACTTTCAACACAGCACCCCAATTCGGGCAAGGAGCAGGAGAAAGGAAGAGCATCTTTTCGTCCTGGCACGTTCTTCTGGGCGACACGCCTATCCGCCTCTTGGCTCCCTGCAAGGCTGTAAAGCTTGGCGGGGGTACTTGCAAGTGAGAAGGCAGGTGCAGAGAGCACCGCCATCTGCCAGCGCTGTGCAGGCTGTAAGGGAAAGAGGGCTCCCACTAGGATGTGCTGCAAATACAGGTTTCCAGGCGTCGAGGGTAAGCTCCGGGGAAGCTCGTTGACCTCAACCTGTTCTCTGGGCGAGACTTAGCTGAGAAGCTTTCCGTTCAGATTCAGGCTGCAAGGCAGAGCGAATGTGCTGCTCCCTAGCGCTGAGAGAGAAAGTGCAGAGCCCAGGCGTGTTTGGGCAGAGGCAGCAGGCTGGAGCATTTCTCTGGCGGCACCGTGCTCTCTGGGCGACAAGTAGACACCGCTTCCACTCCGGCACAATGAAGGCGCAGAGCACGGAGCTGCTATGCGCACGGCACAGGCTGCAAGAGGAAGCGTGGCTGCCTCTCGCTTGTGTGCGGATTCACGTTAGCACTTGAAAACAGAAAGTTCCACCTGCGGCTACTTGTGCTGCTACCTATTTCTCTTCCAGCTTTCCCTGGAAAGCATTGTGCCCAGCTTTATGCTCGGAGATGCAGAGCTGACAGTGGTAGATGCAGCGGAGACTGGAAATACAGAGTGCAGCCGAGAGTTTCTGCTGCTTTGACGTGAGGCAAGGGGAAAGTGCAGCCCAGCAGAGGCTTTGACTTCTGGAGCCTTTTTCTTTGGCAGCAGCTGCTGCAAGCGGGCAAGGGAGCTGCGAGAGTGAAGAAGGGGACGGTCGGTCTATGGGAGAAGGAAGCTGCCGAGGCGCAGTGTGTTGTGCTCAGTTTCAAGGCTGCCTGGAGGAGGGGGGGGACTTGAAGAACGCCTTCTTTCTGGACGCCTCCTTCTGCCTGGGCTCCAGCTGCATGCACTCTGCAGCACGGAAGGTTTAGGAAGCTGCTTCTGGCCAGCTTGTGTCCACGAGTGCAAGGGCTGCGCCTTCCTTTCGGAAGCAGCCAGAGCCTTCTCAGCTGCAGCTGCTTGTGAAGCAGCTCTTGGCTGGACATTTGAAATTGGCTCCCCTGAGTACATGAGCCCGGTGCGCAGCTGCTTGCTTCTTCGCCTTCTGTGCTCTGGGCAGAAGTGAAGCCCAGCCATGGCTTGGAGCTTTGCCGCTCTTCAGCGTGAACACTGCACGCAGCCACAGTGTGCTGCTGTGCAGGGATTTTCCTCAGCTCAACGGACTACAAGCATTTTCTTGCCGTTTCACCGAGTCCAAGCTGTCCGTGGAGCTCTCGCTCAGCGAAATGCGTTTGGAGAGAAACACTTGCTGCAGTAGCTTTTCGCTGGGCAAGACTTTCAACACAGCACCCCAATTCGGGCAAGGAGCAGGAGAAAGGAAGAGCATCTTTTCGTCCTGGCACGTTCTTCTGGGCGACACGCCTATCCGCCTCTTGGCTCCCTGCAAGGCTGTAAAGCTTGGCGGGGGTACTTGCAAGTGAGAAGGCAGGTGCAGAGAGCACCGCCATCTGCCAGCGCTGTGCAGGCTGTAAGGGAAAGAGGGCTCCCACTAGGATGTGCTGCAAATACAGGTTTCCAGGCGTCGAGGGTAAGCTCCGGGGAAGCTCGTTGACCTCAACCTGTTCTCTGGGCGAGACTTAGCTGAGAAGCTTTCCGTTCAGATTCAGGCTGCAAGGCAGAGCGAATGTGCTGCTCCCTAGCGCTGAGAGAGAAAGTGCAGAGCCCAGGCGTGTTTGGGCAGAGGCAGCAGGCTGGAGCATTTCTCTGGCGGCACCGTGCTCTCTGGGCGACAAGTAGACACCGCTTCCACTCCGGCACAATGAAGGCGCAGAGCACGGAGCTGCTATGCGCACGGCACAGGCTGCAAGAGGAAGCGTGGCTGCCTCTCGCTTGTGTGCGGATTCACGTTAGCACTTGAAAACAGAAAGTTCCACCTGCGGCTACTTGTGCTGCTACCTATTTCTCTTCCAGCTTTCCCTGGAAAGCATTGTGCCCAGCTTTATGCTCGGAGATGCAGAGCTGACAGTGGTAGATGCAGCGGAGACTGGAAATACAGAGTGCAGCCGAGAGTTTCTGCTGCTTTGACGTGAGGCAAGGGGAAAGTGCAGCCCAGCAGAGGCTTTGACTTCTGGAGCCTTTTTCTTTGGCAGCAGCTGCTGCAAGCGGGCAAGGGAGCTGCGAGAGTGAAGAAGGGGACGGTCGGTCTATGGGAGAAGGAAGCTGCCGAGGCGCAGTGTGTTGTGCTCAGTTTCAAGGCTGCCTGGAGGAGGGGGGGTACTTGAAGAACGCCTTCTTTCTGGACGCCTCCTTCTGCCTGGGCTCCAGCTGCATGCACTCTGCAGCACGGAAGGTTTAGGAACCTGCTTCTGGCCAGCTTGTGTCCACGAGTGCAAGGGCTGCGCCTTCCTTTCGGAAGCAGCCAGAGCCTTCTCAGCTGCAGCTGCTTGTGAAGCAGCTCTTGGCTGGACATTTGAAATTGGCTCCCCTGAGTACATGAGCCCGGTGCGCAGCTGCTTGCTTCTTCGCCTTCTGTGCTCTGGGCAGAAGTGAAGCCCAGCCATGGCTTGGAGCTTTGCCGCTCTTCAGCGTGAACACTGCACGCAGCCACAGTGTGCTGCTGTGCAGGGATTTTCCTCAGCTCAACGGACTACAAGCATTTTCTTGCCGTTTCACCGAGTCCAAGCTGTCCGTGGAGCTCTCGCTCAGCGAAATGCGTTTGGAGAGAAACACTTGCTGCAGTAGCTTTTCGCTGGGCAAGACTTTCAACACAGCACCCCAATTCGGGCAAGGAGCAGGAGAAAGGAAGAGCATCTTTTCGTCCTGGCACGTTCTTCTGGGCGACACGCCTATCCGCCTCTTGGCTCCCTGCAAGGCTGTAAAGCTTGGCGGGGGTACTTGCAAGTGAGAAGGCAGGTGCAGAGAGCACCGCCATCTGCCAGCGCTGTGCAGGCTGTAAGGGAAAGAGGGCTCCCACTAGGATGTGCTGCAAATACAGGTTTCCAGGCGTCGAGGGTAAGCTCCGGGGAAGCTCGTTGACCTCAACCTGTTCTCTGGGCGAGACTTAGCTGAGAAGCTTTCCGTTCAGATTCAGGCTGCAAGGCAGAGCGAATGTGCTGCTCCCTAGCGCTGAGAGAGAAAGTGCAGAGCCCAGGCGTGTTTGGGCAGAGGCAGCAGGCTGGAGCATTTCTCTGGCGGCACCGTGCTCTCTGGGCGACAAGTAGACACCGCTTCCACTCCGGCACAATGAAGGCGCAGAGCACGGAGCTGCTATGCGCACGGCACAGGCTGCAAGAGGAAGCGTGGCTGCCTCTCGCTTGTGTGCGGATTCACGTTAGCACTTGAAAACAGAAAGTTCCACCTGCGGCTACTTGTGCTGCTACCTATTTCTCTTCCAGCTTTCCCTGGAAAGCATTGTGCCCAGCTTTATGCTCGGAGATGCAGAGCTGACAGTGGTAGATGCAGCGGAGACTGGAAATACAGAGTGCAGCCGAGAGTTTCTGCTGCTTTGACGTGAGGCAAGGGGAAAGTGCAGCCCAGCAGAGGCTTTGACTTCTGGAGCCTTTTTCTTTGGCAGCAGCTGCTGCAAGCGGGCAAGGGAGCTGCGAGAGTGAAGAAGGGGACGGTCGGTCTATGGGAGAAGGAAGCTGCCGAGGCGCAGTGTGTTGTGCTCAGTTTCAAGGCTGCCTGGAGGAGGGGGGGGACTTGAAGAACGCCTTCTTTCTGGACGCCTCCTTCTGCCTGGGCTCCAGCTGCATGCACTCTGCAGCACGGAAGGTTTAGGAAGCTGCTTCTGGCCAGCTTGTGTCCACGAGTGCAAGGGCTGCGCCTTCCTTTCGGAAGCAGCCAGAGCCTTCTCAGCTGCAGCTGCTTGTGAAGCAGCTCTTGGCTGGACATTTGAAATTGGCTCCCCTGAGTACATGAGCCCGGTGCGCAGCTGCTTGCTTCTTCGCCTTCTGTGCTCTGGGCAGAAGTGAAGCCCAGCCATGGCTTGGAGCTTTGCCGCTCTTCAGCGTGAACACTGCACGCAGCCACAGTGTGCTGCTGTGCAGGGATTTTCCTCAGCTCAACGGACTACAAGCATTTTCTTGCCGTTTCACCGAGTCCAAGCTGTCCGTGGAGCTCTCGCTCAGCGAAATGCGTTTGGAGAGAAACACTTGCTGCAGTAGCTTTTCGCTGGGCAAGACTTTCAACACAGCACCCCAATTCGGGCAAGGAGCAGGAGAAAGGAAGAGCATCTTTTCGTCCTGGCACGTTCTTCTGGGCGACACGCCTATCCGCCTCTTGGCTCCCTGCAAGGCTGTAAAGCTTGGCGGGGGTACTTGCAAGTGAGAAGGCAGGTGCAGAGAGCACCGCCATCTGCCAGCGCTGTGCAGGCTGTAAGGGAAAGAGGGCTCCCACTAGGATGTGCTGCAAATACAGGTTTCCAGGCGTCGAGGGTAAGCTCCGGGGAAGCTCGTTGACCTCAACCTGTTCTCTGGGCGAGACTTAGCTGAGAAGCTTTCCGTTCAGATTCAGGCTGCAAGGCAGAGCGAATGTGCTGCTCCCTAGCGCTGAGAGAGAAAGTGCAGAGCCCAGGCGTGTTTGGGCAGAGGCAGCAGGCTGGAGCATTTCTCTGGCGGCACCGTGCTCTCTGGGCGACAAGTAGACACCGCTTCCACTCCGGCACAATGAAGGCGCAGAGCACGGAGCTGCTATGCGCACGGCACAGGCTGCAAGAGGAAGCGTGGCTGCCTCTCGCTTGTGTGCGGATTCACGTTAGCACTTGAAAACAGAAAGTTCCACCTGCGGCTACTTGTGCTGCTACCTATTTCTCTTCCAGCTTTCCCTGGAAAGCATTGTGCCCAGCTTTATGCTCGGAGATGCAGAGCTGACAGTGGTAGATGCAGCGGAGACTGGAAATACAGAGTGCAGCCGAGAGTTTCTGCTGCTTTGACGTGAGGCAAGGGGAAAGTGCAGCCCAGCAGAGGCTTTGACTTCTGGAGCCTTTTTCTTTGGCAGCAGCTGCTGCAAGCGGGCAAGGGAGCTGCGAGAGTGAAGAAGGGGACGGTCGGTCTATGGGAGAAGGAAGCTGCCGAGGCGCAGTGTGTTGTGCTCAGTTTCAAGGCTGCCTGGAGGAGGGGGGGGACTTGAAGAACGCCTTCTTTCTGGACGCCTCCTTCTGCCTGGGCTCCAGCTGCATGCACTCTGCAGCACGGAAGGTTTAGGAAGCTGCTTCTGGCCAGCTTGTGTCCACGAGTGCAAGGGCTGCGCCTTCCTTTCGGAAGCAGCCAGAGCCTTCTCAGCTGCAGCTGCTTGTGAAGCAGCTCTTGGCTGGACATTTGAAATTGGCTCCCCTGAGTACATGAGCCCGGTGCGCAGCTGCTTGCTTCTTCGCCTTCTGTGCTCTGGGCAGAAGTGAAGCCCAGCCATGGCTTGGAGCTTTGCCGCTCTTCAGCGTGAACACTGCACGCAGCCACAGTGTGCTGCTGTGCAGGGATTTTCCTCAGCTCAACGGACTACAAGCATTTTCTTGCCGTTTCACCGAGTCCAAGCTGTCCGTGGAGCTCTCGCTCAGCGAAATGCGTTTGGAGAGAAACACTTGCTGCAGTAGCTTTTCGCTGGGCAAGACTTTCAACACAGCACCCCAATTCGGGCAAGGAGCAGGAGAAAGGAAGAGCATCTTTTCGTCCTGGCACGTTCTTCTGGGCGACACGCCTATCCGCCTCTTGGCTCCCTGCAAGGCTGTAAAGCTTGGCGGGGGTACTTGCAAGTGAGAAGGCAGGTGCAGAGAGCACCGCCATCTGCCAGCGCTGTGCAGGCTGTAAGGGAAAGAGGGCTCCCACTAGGATGTGCTGCAAATACAGGTTTCCAGGCGTCGAGGGTAAGCTCCGGGGAAGCTCGTTGACCTCAACCTGTTCTCTGGGCGAGACTTAGCTGAGAAGCTTTCCGTTCAGATTCAGGCTGCAAGGCAGAGCGAATGTGCTGCTCCCTAGCGCTGAGAGAGAAAGTGCAGAGCCCAGGCGTGTTTGGGCAGAGGCAGCAGGCTGGAGCATTTCTCTGGCGGCACCGTGCTCTCTGGGCGACAAGTAGACACCGCTTCCACTCCGGCACAATGAAGGCGCAGAGCACGGAGCTGCTATGCGCACGGCACAGGCTGCAAGAGGAAGCGTGGCTGCCTCTCGCTTGTGTGCGGATTCACGTTAGCACTTGAAAACAGAAAGTTCCACCTGCGGCTACTTGTGCTGCTACCTATTTCTCTTCCAGCTTTCCCTGGAAAGCATTGTGCCCAGCTTTATGCTCGGAGATGCAGAGCTGACAGTGGTAGATGCAGCGGAGACTGGAAATACAGAGTGCAGCCGAGAGTTTCTGCTGCTTTGACGTGAGGCAAGGGGAAAGTGCAGCCCAGCAGAGGCTTTGACTTCTGGAGCCTTTTTCTTTGGCAGCAGCTGCTGCAAGCGGGCAAGGGAGCTGCGAGAGTGAAGAAGGGGACGGTCGGTCTATGGGAGAAGGAAGCTGCCGAGGCGCAGTGTGTTGTGCTCAGTTTCAAGGCTGCCTGGAGGAGGGGGGGGACTTGAAGAACGCCTTCTTTCTGGACGCCTCCTTCTGCCTGGGCTCCAGCTGCATGCACTCTGCAGCACGGAAGGTTTAGGAAGCTGCTTCTGGCCAGCTTGTGTCCACGAGTGCAAGGGCTGCGCCTTCCTTTCGGAAGCAGCCAGAGCCTTCTCAGCTGCAGCTGCTTGTGAAGCAGCTCTTGGCTGGACATTTGAAATTGGCTCCCCTGAGTACATGAGCCCGGTGCGCAGCTGCTTGCTTCTTCGCCTTCTGTGCTCTGGGCAGAAGTGAAGCCCAGCCATGGCTTGGAGCTTTGCCGCTCTTCAGCGTGAACACTGCACGCAGCCACAGTGTGCTGCTGTGCAGGGATTTTCCTCAGCTCAACGGACTACAAGCATTTTCTTGCCGTTTCACCGAGTCCAAGCTGTCCGTGGAGCTCTCGCTCAGCGAAATGCGTTTGGAGAGAAACACTTGCTGCAGTAGCTTTTCGCTGGGCAAGACTTTCAACACAGCACCCCAATTCGGGCAAGGAGCAGGAGAAAGGAAGAGCATCTTTTCGTCCTGGCACGTTCTTCTGGGCGACACGCCTATCCGCCTCTTGGCTCCCTGCAAGGCTGTAAAGCTTGGCGGGGGTACTTGCAAGTGAGAAGGCAGGTGCAGAGAGCACCGCCATCTGCCAGCGCTGTGCAGGCTGTAAGGGAAAGAGGGCTCCCACTAGGATGTGCTGCAAATACAGGTTTCCAGGCGTCGAGGGTAAGCTCCGGGGAAGCTCGTTGACCTCAACCTGTTCTCTGGGCGAGACTTAGCTGAGAAGCTTTCCGTTCAGATTCAGGCTGCAAGGCAGAGCGAATGTGCTGCTCCCTAGCGCTGAGAGAGAAAGTGCAGAGCCCAGGCGTGTTTGGGCAGAGGCAGCAGGCTGGAGCATTTCTCTGGCGGCACCGTGCTCTCTGGGCGACAAGTAGACACCGCTTCCACTCCGGCACAATGAAGGCGCAGAGCACGGAGCTGCTATGCGCACGGCACAGGCTGCAAGAGGAAGCGTGGCTGCCTCTCGCTTGTGTGCGGATTCACGTTAGCACTTGAAAACAGAAAGTTCCACCTGCGGCTACTTGTGCTGCTACCTATTTCTCTTCCAGCTTTCCCTGGAAAG